>NC_133664.1:147334527-147434108 GCF_037893015.1 Macrotis lagotis
ATGTGCTCCCCTCCCTATTTCCCCAATTTTCCTTTTCATTGTAAAAACTCTTTCAGATCTTTTTTATATTAGATAACTTATCCCATTCTATCTATTCTTTTCCCCTTCTCTGAGTGTATACTTCTTTCTCATCCCTTAATTTTATTTCTTTTAGATAATCATACCATCACATTCAACTCACGTCTCTGTATTATGTCTATACATGCTCTTTCTAACTTTCCTAATAATGAAAAATATTTTAGGATTTATACATATCATTTCCCAAGTAGAAATAAAATCAATTTAATCTTATTGAATTCCTTAAAATTTCTCTTACCTGTTTTTTTTTTTAGTCTTCTTTTGCATCTTGTATTTTGAAAGTCAACTTTTTTTAGCTCTGGTCTTTTCATCAGGAATGTCTGAAAGTCCCCTATTTCATGCAATATTTTTTTTTGCCCTGAAGAATTATACTTATTTTTGTTAAGGAGGTTATTCTTGCTTCTAATTTTGTAATTTTGTTTCCTTCAGAATATCATAGTCCAAGCCTTCCTGTCCTTTAATGTAGTATCAGCCAAATCTTCTATGATCATGACTGAGGCTGCAAAATCTTTGAATTGCTTATTTTTTTTACTTTTTGCAATCTTTTCTTGATTTAGGAAGAGTCCAAATTGACTGAAATATTACTGAGAGATTTCATCTTGGGATTCAGAAGAAGATTAATGGATTATTTTGATTTCTATTTTACCTTTTGGATTAAGACTATTAGTATAGATTTACTTATTACTTTTTTAAAAAAGTGATATCTAGGCTCTTTGTTTTTTTTAAAATAATGATTTTTAAGTAGAACTTTTTTAAAATTTTAATTTCTTTCTTTAATTATATTTAAAGATAGCTTTCAATATTCATTTTGTTTTTGTTTTTGCAAGACAATGGAGTTAAGTGATTTGCCCAAGCTCACACAAATAGGTAATTATTAAGTGCAGCATTCAAAAAAAGGTAAATAGGAAAGGCAAATCACAAGGAACTTAATGATGTTGAACTGCTTATATTCCTTCATGGGAAAATGATACTGTAAACCCATATGAACCTGCTCATTTATTAGAGAAGTTAGAAGGAGCATATATAGTCAAACTACATGTGGGAGTTGAGTTTGAAGGGATAATATTTGGAGTTGAGTGGTATAAGATAAATATATTGGAAGAAATGGAAAGGGAAAAGTAGAATTGTGTAAGTGATTTCACATAAATGAGACAAGAAGAAAAATCTGCAGTGGAGTGGAAGAAGGAGGGATGTGAGAGGAAGTGAGTGAGCCTTACTCTCATAGGAATTGACTTAGACAGGGAATAATACACATTCAATCGATACAGAAATCTATCTTATCCTAAAGGAAAATAGGAAAGGAAAGGGAAGGGTGAAAGGGGATAGGGGAGGGATGTAGGAGAAAGAAGGGAGGGAAGATTTGATGAGAGGTTGTCAGATGCAAAAAACTTTGAAAAGGGACAGAGTGAAAGGAGAGAGGGATTAGAATAAAGGGGTTGGGGAAAATAGGATGGAAGGAAATATACTTAGCAATAGTAGCTATGACAAAAATATTTAAACAAGTTTCTCTGATAAAGACCTCATTTCTCAAAGATAACTGAGTCAAATTTATAAAAAAAATAAGAACAATTCCACAATTGATAAATGATCAAGGCCAATGACCAGTTTTCAGATGAAGTTATCACTGTAATTTATTTAATTCAATTAAAAATATTCTAACTCCTATTGTTTGGGGAAATACAAGTTAGAACAGTTCTGAGGTATGACCATATACATATTGGATTGGCTAATAGGACAGAAAGAGAAAATGATAAATGTTGGAAAAAATGTAGGGAAATTGAGACATTAATTCACTAAAGGAGGAGTTGTGAAATGATTCAACATTCCTGTAGAGCAATTTGGAACCATGCCCAACGGACTATAAAACCATGCCTACCTTGTTTTTTTTTTGCAAGGCAAATGGAATTAATTGGCTTGCTCAAGGTCACACACAGCTAGGTAATTATTAAGTGCCTGAAGCTGGATTTGAACTCAAGTACTCCTGACTCCAGGGTCAGTGCTCTATCCACTGTGCCACTTGGCTGCCCCAATGCCTACCTTTTTGATCTAATATTGACACTAATAGGTCTATATTCCTGAAGAGATGAAAAAGAGTAAGGGAAAGGATACATGTCATATATATATATATGAAATTATATTTAGGACACTCTTTTCTGGTAATGAAGGAGCTGGCAATTTAGAGTATGTCCATTGGTTGGGGCTGAACAAATTGTAGCTTCGTGATTGAGAGAAAATGTTTTGTTATAAGAAATGATGAACAGTATGCTCTCAGTAAAAAAATGAAACAATCAAAAACTTGCAAGGGAAAATGCACTAATAAATGTTCCATATATAAAGAAACAGCAATATTGCAAGATGATCAACTTTAAATGTCTTAACTTTTCTCAGCATTGGTATGATCCAAGAGAACTCTGGAGGGCTTATAATAAAGAATATTGGCATCCCAAAAACAGAACTGATAGTATCTGAATAAAGATTTTTTTTGCTTTATTTTTCTTGAAGTTTCTCATATTTGGGCAAGTTCAGTTTACTTTTACAACATAAATACTGTTGTAATATTTTTCATGACTATACATTTTTAACCTATATCAAGTAATTTGCTTTCACAGGAGAGAATTTTGAAACTTGCTTTTTCATGCAACCAGGGGAAAAAATAAAATACAATAAAGAAAAGAATATCAAAAAAAGAAAAAAATGAAATAAGGTCTTTTTCATTAACTTTTAAATTATCTCTCCTTGATCTGTTTTCTAGGTCAGTTATTTTTTCAATGAGATGTTTCATGGTTCCTATGTTTTTTATTATTTTGCTTTTATTTGATTGCTTCTTGTTGTCTCATAAAGTCATTAGCTTACACTTGACAAATTCTAACTTTTAAGAAATTATATTCTTCAGTGAGCATTTTTGTCTTCTTTCCCATTTGACCAATTCTATTTTTTAAGGAATTCTATTCTTCAGTGTATTTTTGAATGACTTTTTTCCCCACTTGGTCAATTTTGTTTTTCAAGGCATTCTTTCTTTATTTTATTTTTGTGCCTCTTTTACCATTTGGCCAATTCTTATTTTTAAGGTATTATTATCTATCTTTAATTTGTGTGCCTTCTTTTCAAAGCTGTTGACACTTTTTTTCATGAATTTCTTGCATCACTTTATTTCTCTTCCATTTTTTCTTCTACCTCTCTTATTTGATTTTAGAATTCCTTTTTGAATTCTTCCATTGCCTGAAATCACTTCACATTTTTCTCTGAGACTTTGATGGTAGGAATTTTGACTGTTGTATTCTGGGTATGTTTTGATCTTCCTTGTTAACCTAGTAACTTTCCATGATCAATTTTTTTCCCTGTTGTTTGTTCATTTTCCAACCAAATTCTTGACTTTTATCTCCATGCTAAAATAGGACTCTCATTCCCATGTGGAAGATATACTCCCAAGATTCTTTACAGTTATTCTAGAGATCTGTAAGTTTTTTGAGTTTGCCAAAAATTATCTAGGTAAATCAGTTTTTACTACTGACTTGTACTGTGTACTTTCCAACCCTGGAAATGTGATCAGGGTCCCTGTCTGTGGAGCAAGCTCTGCTTTGCCAGTGCTCCTTTTCCCAGTGGAACTAAGATCCAGGATTGTGTCCAGATCCAAGCATAGGCAATGCAACAGAGTCCTGCTTCTGATGCTAGCAAAAGAATCCCTTTAAATTGCCTTCTTGCCAGTAGTCCAAGTCCCTTATTATCTGTGGACTGAGAAGTCTCAAACTGCCAATGCTACCACTTTTGCAGTGGCCCTGAAGTCAGGTTGTAGGTTAATATATCCTGGTCTGGTATGGTCTGAGCTGGACTGCATTTCTTTCTCATTTTGGTTCAAGAGACTTTTCCTCCTGACCTTCCAAGTTCTCAGGTTAGGAAATTGTTTCATCCCATTTTTTTTGTGAGTTCTGCCTCTTTAGAATTTGTTTAGATTCATTTTATAAAGGTATTTGGAAGTGTTTGAGGGAGAGCACTGGTGAGTCCCTGCTTTTATTCTACCATTTTCTGGTATTTAGTGCATTTTGACCAGATTTCTTAGCTCCCTGTCAGGGAAGGGGATAGAAGCTCATATAGTGTATTGTTTTTATAATGAGATTAAAATGTTTAATGATTCAGAGCCAGGAGCAATCTTGAAATCTATCTAATGCAAACTTTATACTTTTTTAAGAAATTGAGGCCCAGTGAAGTTAAATAATTTCCCTAAGGTCAAGCAGTTTACTAAGTTTTAGTGTCAGCACTGGAATTCAGGTTTTCTGAGTCTAAATATAACACTCTTTCCACTGTACTTCACTATTTTTATTTTGTAAACAGACATTGTATGGAGTCCAAAATGGATATACCTTAAATCCAATCTGATTAAAGATATAGCAGAGGTAAAAAAAGAACAAAGCAAAACAAAAGTAACAAACAATTACTACACTAAATCTTGATCTTCTCATGTACTTTATTCTTTCAATTATACCATTAATATACCTAGGACATGATTTCCATAATTTAATTTCATTTGGTTTTAATTCATTTTTGGTTTTAATTAATTTTCAGTGGTATAGACGATGAAAGTAACCTTTGCCAAAATTAGTCATCATATTGTTTTATGGGAGTTAACACTACATAAAAGTATGGTTTATGAAAAGCCATTACCCTATTTTGAAATATGTAATTATAGATTATTATGAAAATAAGGATTTTTTATTACACATATGTATTTGACAGCCTGTAATTAGTTTAGGCTCCCTAAAATTAACATATGTTTTACTTACTGATGAATGATTATGGATTATCATTTAATTATGGAAAATTTCAAGCACTCATCTGTCAAATTTTTAATGAATCTTGGAAAATGCATTTGTAAATCTTTAGAGCAAGAAAAGGATGTTTTTCTGTTTTGTTGTATTCAATAACCAAGAACATCATTATGCAATGAGCCATAATAAAAGAGCTATTTCTTTTAAGGAAATCAAGCTATATTAATTATTTTTATGAACCCAACTCTCTCTTTAATGTACAAGAATGTTTGCGGCAATTTTTGTTGAGGTAATAAATGGAACTGAGGCAATACCAATCAATGGTGGAATGCTTGAACAATTTGTTGCATATGATTGTAAAGGAAAATTATTGTGCTTTCAGAAAGAATGAACAGAATGATTTTAGAAGAAAGTTGAAATATTTTCATGAACTGGCATAGAGTGAAGTGATCAAGAATCAGAAGAACATTGTACACAGGAACAGCAACTCTTGCAATGAAAAACAGTTGGGTTCATAAACTGTCTTCATCTAATGAAGCCCCCAATGTAACTACAGTTAGTACTCTATTATTCAGTTCTTCTTTTCATAAAAATTGCTCAAAGATAACTAATGCCAAAGATCAACTACATTTCCAAATTCTACTATACGTGGCAAAAAATGTACGACATTGAATTACTTGGTACTGAACCAAGCATATTTCTGCAATAAATTTTTAAAAATCAAATCCTTAATATTAGCTCATTTCTGATTATGTCTTTTTGATTTTTTAAATAAATATCTTAGACACAGGCTCAATTATATGATATTCAATTTTCCACAACCTGGAATGTATTCTCCTTTGATCTCATACTCTAAGAATCATTAGTTTCCTTGAGAACACAATTCAAACATTGACTCCTTCAAGGGGCATTTCCTGATTCCTTTAGTTGGTGGTACTTATATTTCATTAAAGGTTCTTTTTATTTAAAGATCTTTTGCATATACTGCTATGATTATTCATCTCATTCACAGAAAGTAAACTCCTTGAAGTCAAGAGTTATTTCTTTTTTAAACTTTGACTCCATAATACTTAATGAGTATTTAAAATTCCATTGGTACTTCATAGGATAGGTACTTATTGATTGAATGATAGCAAGAAACAGTTTCTTATTTAGGCAAATACCTTCCCAATTCATTTTAATGTACCAAACGAGCCATTCTATATCAAACTTGAACTTAACAAGGTCAGTTAATTTTAATTACATTGACTATGTTGTGTCCCTATCCACATTTGCTTTTAACACTTATAATTCTGTGGAGTTGATAATTTTTTTCAAGCATGCTGTTTTCTTTTAAAAGCATTTATATTTTTCATTCATCTACTGCCATATTTCATAATATTTTTTATTCTGAAATTTTTTCTAAAAATTCCATTTATTTTTTGTTTCTTTGTTCATTTTCTGAACAATGGTTAAATGTAATTATCTTTCTTGGATGCATTTTCCACTTTTGCAGTTTTCTTTTTAAAATGACCATATCTTTGAAGTCCTGTTTTTTATGCCAATAAAATTTGATGATAGATGCCATCACCAGATGAATGGTACATCAGGTAATTTGAAATGAATTTGGAACCCTTTTCCTTAGCAGTAAACCATGTAGTACTGCAGTGTCATTAAGGCATTAATGGATTTGTCCATCTGCACTCAATTTTTATTTCTGTAAAGCTTAAAGGGATGGCTTATCTCAGTATTCAGTCACTGAAATCACAATTTGCACAAAACAAGGTAGGTATCATTTCCTGGGAGGAACATTATTAAACATTTTCTTGTGAAACTCCAATCCTTAGTACTTATAGGAAATTAGAAAATTGTATTAAATCATCTTAAATAATACCTTTGACAATGCAGTAGATTTTTCTAAGAAGAAAGATAATATTTGTCCATAATATCTAATCCTAGGGAGTTGGAAAAAAACTTACAGGTCTTTGTAACTTAAAAATATGCATAGGCATATGAATGAATATTGAAAAACTTTCATAACATGTATTTACAAGAATAAAATATCAATAAAAATAAAAAATATATAAACAGTTTTAAGCATGGTAATGTTAGTCTTATTAACATTGTACTTTTATCTTTTAAGCTGGTACTCAGAAATGGGTTACAACTGTAACTAGTTGCTATCCTATTCTGCTTTTGAATTTAAATTCTACAGATTATTGTGCTGCTATATAAAACTAACTTTAAATTCTACAAAATGAATTTTAAATTGAATATAAATATGAAAATAAAATGTTATCTTTAGTAGATATGATTTAACTTTTCTTGGAAAACATCAAGAGAAGATAAGACTGAAAGCAATGATAATATATCTCCATTCATTTCCATGTTTCTTTAAGCTTCATCTCTTTACTTGATAAATTAGGGATTAAAACATTTTACAGATTATAAGTATTTGCCATATCAACATATATTAAAACATTGTTTTCTTTTTTAAAAAATCAATGCTATATCCAGTCAATTAAAGGCAATTGTTTGATCACTGAGAATTTCCCATTTATAATAAAATTTGTTGTATATATTTTCTAGGTTTTTTCTAATTTGTAGCAGAGGGATTCATCATTTTTGAGAGTATATTGGAAAGCTTCTGTTGTGTAATTATGAAAGCTAGGTCATGTTATTCTAGTAATAAATTATAACCTTTTAACACTATTATTTCTTACAAAATTTATATTGATCTCTAAGTCTATGACACTTATTTTCTATTTGTATTATATTTTTATTTATTTTGTTAAGCATTTACTAAACACTTTTTGAAAATGTGTTCTTTCTATTTTTAATAATATTTTTATTCTTCTCCAATTACAAGTAAAAACAATTTTAACATCTTTTCACATTTTGAGTTCCAACTTATATCTTTTCTTCCTCTCCTTTCTTCTTTCTCATATAGCAGGCAAACTGATTTAGATTATACATGTGTAAACAAGTAAAATATATGTCTATATTAGTCATTTTGTACAATAAATGTGAACCCACAAAAAGAAAGAAAAAAATAGTATGCTTCAATCTGTATTCAGATGCCATAAGTTTTTTTGTTTTGTTTTGTTCTGTTTTGTTTTTCTGGAAGATGACAGTATTTGTGTCATGAGTCTTCTGGATTATATTGAATCACTGCATTGCTCAGAATAACTAAGTCATTCACTGTTTTTCATTGCAAGAGTTGCTGTTCCTGTGTACAATGTTCTTCTGATTCTTGATCACTTCACTCTATGCCAGTTCATGAAAATATTTCAACTTTCTTCTAAAATCATTCTGTTCATTCTTTCTGAAAGCACAATAATTTTCCTTTACAATCATATGCAACAAATTGTTCAAGCATTCCACCATTGATTGGTATTGCCTCAGTTTCCATTTATTACCTCAACAAAAATTGCCGCAAACATTCTTGTACATTAAAGATCCTTTTCCTTTTAAAAAAAAATCTGTATCAATAAAGATCTAATAGAGCATTTTTGGATCAATAAAATTATTAGATAATTATAAGATAATCATAAGATTAAAAAAAGAAGTCAAGGAGGTACATAGAATGTTTAAAAAGGCAGATATGACAGACCTCTGGAAAAAAATCTGAATCCTCTGTGATACATGAAACCCATCAAAAATTGACCATGTATTAGGGCTTAAAACCTCACAATCAAATGCAGAAAGGCAGATATATTAAATGTAACCTTTTCAGACCATGATAAAATAAAACATTACAGGTAATAAAGGACCATGGAAAAAATAAATAAAAATAATTGGAAACAAAATAACCTAATATGAGCGAATGAGGAAAGGAATTCCAGGGCTGAGCCAAGATGGCACCATGAAACTAGTATGTTCCCAATGCTTTTCCCTTTACAAAGCTAAATGAAGCCTTTGCTCAGGCAATAGATCCCACCAAGAAAAAGAAAAGATCCAAAGAAGTTTTCAATGCTAGAAATCATGGAGGATCTGTTTCTTAAGTGGGGAGAGTAGGAAAGTCAATGGGGGGCTTTTAGCCACAGTGTAGTCCAGGTCCTAACAGCTTAGCTTGACAAAAGCATAGGTCCCAGTAGCTAGATAGCAAGACAAGAGGGAGGATCCTTGCTGAAACCTGAAACAAAGTTTGAACCTTGGGATCAGGGCAAAAGTCATGAATGGATTGGGAACAAACCACTGTATAGGCAGAATCTGGACATAAAGGAGGAAATAAATCTCTGGAAAGGCAAGGTCTTTTTTGCCAGCATAGGCAAAATCTTTTCCAATGACCAAGGGATCAGATCCCTGCCCCAAGATAAAATGTTTGAGTCTATACCCCACCTACCCTCAGAGTAGAGCTCAGATATTTCAAGATGAACAAAAAAGTTAAAAGATCACACGCTATAGAAAGCTATTTTGCAGATAAAGATTATACCACTGTCATCTCAGAGGAAGAAAAAAGTGAAAATTTACCCAAAGGGGTAGTCTCAAAAGAATCTATAAATTGAACTCAAATCCAAAAGGTCATAAAAATTAAAAATAATTTTAAGACCAAAGAAGAATGGAAAAAAAGAAATGAAAGTCATGCAAGAAAATTATGAAAACTTGACCAAAGAAATCAATTCCTTTAAAAGTCAGGATCAACTGGAAAAATAATGTAACTCTTCAAAAATATAATCAACCAATTGGAAAAGAAACACAAACGTTAATTGAAGAAAACCCTAAAAATTAATATTGAACAAATAAATACCAACTACAAGACTACAAGATTCCATCAAATAAAATAAAACAAAATAAAAAGTCTGAAAAAATTGAAGAAAATATAAAGTACATTTTAGGAAAAACAAACAACCAGGAAAACAGATCCAGGAGAGATAATTTTTACATCATTTAACTTCCAGAAAGCTTAATCAATAAAAAAAAAAAAATCTGGAAAGCATCTTGTAGGTAATTAACATGGAAAACTGCCCAAATCTGCTAGAGCAAGAAGACATACAACCCTATATAGGAAGATATAACACTTTTACCTCTTGAGAATTATATTTCTCTTAGGATAGTTAAAGAGTTGAATAAAATTGAAGAGATTGGATTTAGAAAAAATGAGTAGGGTCAGTTCTTGTCTTCCATTTAAGAGGGCCAAGATGACATCAGTGTTTGAGAGAACCAGTCCTCTATAAAGTAGGTCTGCTGTATCAGCATAAATATAAAACAGCGCCAGTCTTTCAAGAGAGTAAAAAAGAAAATTACATGGATGTATAATTTGATTCAATGAATATTATAGAAGTCCTTTTCACAGGTACCTTCTTTTACCTAGATATAACAGTGACTTGCCCAGGGTCACACAGCTGCTATTTGAATCCAGATCTGAACTTAAGTCATCCTTCCAGAATGAGAGCTCAAACCAAAGTACCACCTAGCTGTCTCAGCTTTGAAATGGAGAAAAATATTCAATAAAACAGAAACAGAAAGGATAGATGATCATTATATTGATAGTAGTGTTTATGATGGATGATGATAGCCTTATTTATATGAATTTATATGAATCTTCAAGATTATTAAAGTAGTTTCACATATAGGCAGAATGACATAATATAAAGAAGCCTTCACTGTGGAGGACTTTAATTCAAGCTGTAATTCAAATGCTTATGCTCTTTTTGGTGTAAGATAATTATTTCTGTTATTATTATTTTTCCTCAACTATAAAGTGAGAGAGTTAAATTAGATTTCATTTGAAATTGTTCTGTTTCAAGATCAATTATCCCATGTGTAATACTGAATATAACATATATTTATATTTCCAAGATAACAAACACATTAATCCCAGTTGATATTTCTATCCATCTTCCATAATGTTTTAAGGTTATTGCTATATTATCTTCATTTTATCACAAAGTCTGTGGAAAAAGCAGTCATTGGATCAAAGAGATTATCTTACCAGGGTCACACAATTTCTAAATATCTGACATAACATTAATAATCAGGTTTTCCTTATTCAGATTCCAGTTTAACTACTAAGCCCTGCCCAAGCTGTTGCATAGAACAGATGGTACATGTGTCTGAGTAGATTCTAGTTTAGTTTTCTTTGTCATGCTATCATGAGAAAAATATATCTCTGAAGGAACAGGGTCATAAAATAATAGATTTATAGATGGGAAAGACATTAGAGGTCATCTAATTTAATACATACATTTTACAAATGAGTAAATGAACTCTAAAGAGATAAGGTGATTTTTCTAAGGTCACACAGATAATGACAGATAAAACATTTCAAAGTATCCCTGGCTTTCCACAGTTGTAGAAAAAGAGGAACTTTGTTCTGTACCCCAGCAATTAATTCAAATTATTCTTTTAGTTAAATGATTATATTATTGTCTACCTTAGTACAGGGTTTGGAGGTGCAAAATCCATGCCATTCTATGATGATCAAATACATAATCCTAGGAAATCACATTACTTGATAACATTTTTTAAATCCTCTGTCTTTTAGAGGACCTTAAAGTGATAGCATCTTGTCACCTGATGTCTAGCACTCCATTGGCTGCTTTTTAAATTTAATTTTTTTGTTTCCTTTCCATGGTCCACTAAATCCTTTCTTAATTATCAGATTAACATGTTTAGCATGATTCTTGGAATTGTACATTTTCTCAACTTGAAAGAAAACAGACCACTGATTACATGTAAGGCCATGGCTTCTCATTTAATGATGCTTCAATTAGTGTCCCATTCAATCTCAAAACTCTATCTAAAGCAACCAGCAAATGCAGTTCCTTCATAATTTCCTATCTTCTGAAAAACCCTAAAGCTTTTGGAGGGGATATTTTTCAATGAATCTAATCAAGGAAATTAGGAAATATTTAAATTGGCTGTAAGGGATAATAAATCTCACTGAATATTTAAATTAAATTCATTGTTTGATTATTTAATCATCTTAATTTTCATTTTAATTTTTTTCTTATTATTTACAAGCAGAAATTATTCATCGGGTCTCTGGTTGCTGCCCATTTTATTAAAGTGGCATGAGGGTTCAAGGATGTTATTATACTTCAGCAGTGAAGATGCTTTAGGTGTGTTGTTATCACTATCATCACACAGTGCAATTTTTTATGACCATGGTTCCCTAAAATGATTGTGTTGTATTTTGTCTAGAAAGGAATTGTTTTATTCATACTTCTATATATGCCTAGATTCTTATTCATTCTTATGTGCAGATATAGGCTATGGAGCATGTATCACACCTTCTTGCACTTTTGCTAATTATTTCTCAGAATAATAACTAGGGTAGGAAATCTGGGACTTTGCTCCAGTGTCAAATATAGTGGAAATTAAAAATAGCTATTTTCAATAGATAGATAGATAGATAGATAGAGAGATAGATAGAGAGATAGATAGATGGGTAGATAGGCAATGTATATGTGTGTACTTAACAGCATTAATCCATAGATGCTTATTGCTTTCCCTTTCTTCCTAGTCAGTCAACAAGCATTTATTAGGTATTTAATATATATATATATATATATATATATATATATATATATATATATATATATATATATATATATACCAGATACTTTGCTAAGTTATGGGATAAAAAAAGAAGACCAACCATTCCTTCTTTCATGGACTCAAAAGAGAATGGGGGAGGCAGCATACAAAATGTACAAGCAAGATATATACATACATACATACATACACACATATATGTTTATACATATATGCATATATCTATACATATCTAAAATGTAGATAGATACACATATATAATAAATTGAAGAAAGTCAACAGAGGGAAGGCATTAGAACTAAGACTTTAATGAATGGATTCTTGTAGAAGATGGTATTTTAAATGGAAATTGAAGGAAGTAAATAAGTCCAGGATATAGAACTAAGAAGTGTTAAAATGCTAGCCATGGGAAATAGCCAGCAAAATAATTCAAAACTAGGAAGTGGAGCATTTTCTGCATGAAATAAAAAGGAGACCAGTGTTATTGTACCATAGAACACATGGAGGTGAGTAAGTTATGAGAATGTGGGAGGGAGTCAAATTTAAATGGAGAATTTTATCTATCAATGGAACTTACAAACTTGTGAATCACATTTATAGAAAATTCTTATTCATTTACTTAATGCATAAATAGATTCATTGTCTTACCCCTGAACTTATTGCTAATTAACATAGGTAGTACTTGAATCTAGTTTTTGTTATCTCCAAAAACATGCCCCAAAACATCCCCTTTGTATCTTCTGGGTCCTACTGCCTTTGTGTGAGAGAAGCTTACTTTCCCTGTAATCAAAACAAATAAACAAATAAAAATGTTTATAGTCTAAATGTATAATGGGCATAAGAAAGTCTGACATAAATCAAAACATTTTCAGGACTTTTAATGATCAAAAAGAACTAAAATTATATCTACCTATCAGTTGCTGAATGACTAAACAAATTATTATGAAATATGATTGTGCAAATAGAAATGATAATTTTTTAAAAAAGAAAAATGGAAAGACATAGGAACAAATTTAATAGTACAATAAAAAATAAGCGAACTATATATAATAACTCTAAGTATGTAAATAGAAAAAGCCATGAAGGAAGGAAGGAAGGAAGGAAGGAAGGATGGAGGGAAAGCAAAAAAGAAATGAATCTTGAGTAGTTCTAATGAGACATTTGACACTATAGAAGAGTAGACAAAGTGAATCTTTTTTCTTTCTTGAAAGAGTCAAGGACTATGGTTATTGAAAACTGTACAAATTTTCAGATATGATTAATGCATTCATTTTCTTGAAATGATTTTTTCATTTTTTTGATCATTGTTGTGAGAAGGGCCCAGATTAAAGTATGAAGGACATATTCAATAAAATTTTATATAAAAAACTCAAAAAAAGTATATATCCTAATAAGACAACTTTTAGATTTTTTAAAAGATCAAAAAATTCTGTCTTTGATAATTAGCTGATTCAAGAATAGTTAATCTGACATTGTCTACAAGTTTTAGATTTAGAATATTAATCAATTCAATTTATTAGACAGTGAAAGTGAGTTTAAGATGGATAAAAATAGAATTGAATTTCGTTTCAGCAAAGACATACCCTCAACTATCATGAGATTAATCATTAATGTGTTAATATAAACCAGTAAAGTAGAAGAGTCTCTTAAGATTGAAAACTTTAAAGTATCAGTCCATTATCCTTTTCAAGTTTATACCTCCAAGCTTTACTATTAATCACAAGTAGTTTATTTAATAAGGTTTAAGATGAGAGCATACACTCTGCAGAGAGCAAATTTGACCATACCATCTCTATTTAATTGATCTCTTTTTTCTCCTTCTTTCAATTCACCCAACACCTGAATTAAAAGGGGAAAAATATGGCTTTTTCAGTGGAGGAAACTATTGAAATCACAAAGATCAAAGACTATGAAGAAAATTTCCAACAAGTAGGTTTGAATTGAAAGTTCTTAAGGCCAGGTTTTTCACGTCTCATGTCAGACTTTTCTTTCATCTTCCATGGATTATACCCTTAGTCCCTTGCAGTTTATGAATATAAATTCATCTCTCTTAGCAATGTGTGGAATTCTGAAAAAGATCAATTTGCAAGTTACTATTTTTAAATTGTGTAAGAATTTCAAGTTCTTTTGAGTAATTAAAATTTTCCAGGACTTCTGAAACTCTCCTCTTTCTCTATAGCAATTGTTCCACTGACCATTAGCACTAATGGTTCTTAACTTAACAGTGATCCTGGTCTCCATCCTCATATTTTTTTTCAGTTTAAAAATAATAGTCAGTGAAAAAGGTCATGTTGGGAAGGGAAAATGGCAGGTTTTCTGTGAGATTTTAATTGTAGTTCTAACCTCAAAATACTTCAGATAACTGAAACTGAAGTCCATTTTTATAGACCACTGACTTTTGAGGTTCTTGCATGCTACAATATGGATAATTTTAATACACCTAACCTTCATTCAAAATGAACTGTTAATGTAAAGTTTTTGAATGTTCCAGTACAATGGAATCATGAGTGAGCTTCTAAGGATGAGCTCACCTGTTTATTATTAGTTGCTCCTATCATTCAGATTAAAGAGAAATATACCAAGAGACTAATTGATAGAGCTGGAATATAGTTCAATGTCTTTAAATAAAATATGCTTTCATTATTCTTCTTTATTTTGTTCTGAATCAAACACTGTTGCAATTAGCACTTTTGACATACAGATAACATGTGAAAATGAAACACAGTATAATAAAAAATACAAAAGCATTTACAAATAGACTTATTCCCAAAGTGGCCCGGGCTTTGGTCACTTAAGAGAACTTCTCCCTCCTACTGGGTCAGCATGCTATGCAAAATCTGTTGAGATTCTTCCAATAAGGATTCAGGTTTTTAATGATTGATTGTGGCAATGTTCGTTATTGTCTTTCTCCTTCCCCTATATCTTGTCTTTTGAAATACATACAATCAAAACCTTGCTTAAATACTTGGTTTTCTGAAGGACTTAAATTTCTCAGTCTAGAGAGTCTACTTCAGTGTTTCAGGTGTCTTCTGCATCCTGTTAAAATCCATAGCATCCTTCAATTTCTAATCAATTCCTACCTTCTAGTGACACTTTTCCTTATCCTTCAAACCTAAATTCACTAGCTACAAGTGTTCCTGTGTCCCCATCTATAATCTTTTGCCTCCTTTGTCTGTATTTTGTATCTACTTATATATATATATATATATATATATATATATATATATATATATATATATATATATATATATATATATACATGTTTGCTTCCATAGACTATAAGATCCTTGAAGACAAAGACTGATTCATTTTTTGCCTTCACATTCCTAGGGCCTAGCAAAGCACCTGAAACACAGAGAATACATAATAAATGTATATTCACTGATTCTGTTGTAACTTATTTAAGCTTTTAGGGTCCACATCCCAACTAAAATCTCATAGATAGAATAGGACCCATCCTCTTACCCCATACCAAGACTATGTCTACCTTCAAGGTTTTGGCAGATTCCCATGTATTTTACTGTGTATTTTCAGCAACTGAAACAATACCTGGAATGTAGATAATGCTTACTAACAAATTCTTATTGATTCATATTTTCATATAGAATAGCTAGTCATTTTCCTGATACTAGAGGTAATAGGGGGTAATAGGGGAGGAACTGAAAATTTCATTAATTCTTTAACTCCCTGGGTAATATCTCTGTCTCAATAACTTTATATTCAAGAACTTTCCTGAAGCTCACAGAAGTTAAATATTTTGCCCAGAATCTTGATTTGAAGCCAGATATTACAGTCTTCAAGTAGATGTTTTGCAAGAGACTATAATTCATTAAATGAGGATTATAATCTTATATTGGTTTTATTTAATCACTCAGTCATATCAATGTGAATAGCTAATATTATCAGACCTGGACATGTTTTCTAAAGTAATTTCAAGTAATATCATTTAATGGTATTAGGAGGGGAGAAAAAAAGGAGAAAATGAAATTTTGTTGAAAATTTAGAAACAGAAGATAATGAAATAGACAGCAATGCTTAAAACTCCATAAAATGGAAAAAGTAACTTAAACAGACAAAAGATAAACAATTGAAATAAAATGCCATAAGATAGAATAGAATAATTTGTTTTTATCTGTAACAATTTGGATGAATAATAATGGTAGGCATTAAGAGGTAATCTAATTAAACTAAAATCTCAAAAACCTCTTTCATTCTGTCTCTCTACATTTCCCATTAGTTGGTGAGCTTACTCAAGGAAATTTGCAGGAGTTAAATTATTCTCCAGGGCCCAATCTCCACTAAACAGCTCACTGCTCCTTTAAATTTGGTCATACACCCTATAGAGTTGTATTATGCTACTCTTGACCCTGATTTTCATGGAAGGAATGATTCTGCTAATGTCTTTTCTAAGTTATCTGTATAAGTCAAAAGTACTGATTGAAAGGTTTTTAATTCACAACAAAATAAAGAAGAATTAATGAAATAATACTGACCAAAACTCACATGTAAGGAGGGGCAAAAGTATGGTACATACTAAAGGTAAATCTCATAAGACTACATCAAGTTGAAATTCCAGTGTCAAATGAATCCACTGGCAGAGAATACAGCACTGCTTCTTATCATCAGGAGGTTTGGGGAAAGAGAAAACTCAAAAACAACGACTACAAAAGAAGTTCAGGTGAAAAAGAATGAACTTTCATTTTCCAGGAATTCAATCCAAAATTTGCTATATTTCAATTCAACTTAAAAAGTATTGCTATAACACTGATTTTTATTTTATATTCTTCTCAACACTTCACAGATGATCAGGTGGAGGAAATGATAATTTCTCCTTTCTCATCATAAACTCATTTTAGAAATCATATCTGAGGGTAATTCACTTTCTTTTTCTTCCTTTCTTTTTCTTTGTTTCTTTTTTCCTTTCATTGTTTCTGTCTCTCTCTGTCTCTCTCTAATCTCTCTCTGTCTCTCTGTCTCTGTCTCTGTCTCTCTCTCGCTCTCTCTCTCTCTCTCTCTGACAGGAAGTCAATTTAAGTGACAGAATTAATAGAAATTAGCCTGTAAATGTCAGTTACCATTTTTTTCTCTTTATTTTGTTAGTCACAGTTAGGGAGCTTAGAAAAGAATTAGGGATGAAATGAAGATAAAGACATAAAGACTGTGATATCTCAAGAGAGGTAAATTTTATGGATTGATAAAATAGAAAGGAATGTGTAGAGCTGCCCATAGGATTTAGTCAGGGTACATTGGATGCGAAGTTTTAATCTTTATAGCTCATTGTATGTTTGTCATGTGATTTTGCTTCACTACAGCTATCTGGCAAGAAATCTCTTTGTCACTGATCTGTTTATACTGGTTCCTAGGAAGGTCTAGGAATCAGTGGAGAATTCTATAGATGAAAGATGGAATGGTGATATATCTTATTCCTTTATTTGAAAACGGAATAAAAATCCTATTAAGTTATTAGGTTGGCTCACTTGTTGTTGCCATAAAAATAGGTAATAAGGAACAGAAATTAAAGTGAAGTGCTTCTACTCTTTGATATTAAAGGGGCTATATCATGCTTTAGAAGAGTACAAGGGACTTGTAAAGCCATATATTTTAGACTGTAAAATGCAAGAAATGGGGCAGTTAAGTGGCATAGTGGATAGAGCACTAGCCCTGGAGTCAGGAGGAACTGAGTTCAAATGTGACCTCAAACACTTAGTAATTACCTAGCTGTGTCACCTTTGGCAAGTTACTTAACCTCATTACCTTGCAAAAAAGAATAAAAGAAAAAAAGTAAAATTGCAAGAATTAAATATTTGTTATGATCTTTGCCAATTCTCAATTGTAAATATATTCTTTAAGTTCTTTAAAACAGTTTTAGTACTAAAACACATCATGAGAGGAATAAATTAAATAACAGGTTGATCTCTGGTTTCAGACAGAAAAATGTGTGTGAAGGTCCTTCCTTTAAAATAGGCCATGGGGGGGGGGGGGGGCGGAACCAAGATGGTGACAAAAGCTGATCATGTCTTAGGCACTCTCTCATAAATCTTTGAAACTAAGGACTTTAACTAAATTTTTGAGAGACATAACCCACAGAAGGACCCAGTGAGGCAGTTCTCCTACTCAAGGTAACCTGGAAAAGAGCAGAAAGGTTCTGCTCCCTGGAGTTGGAGGGGCGGCCTGCCAGAGGGGTGGCCCGCCAGAGTGAAAGAATTTCAGCCTCCTGGAGGCAGCCACAGGGCACTGGGAACTGCAGCTCACAGCAGCTGTGAAGTTTCCTGATCTACCCCCAGGGGAGCACTGAGTACAAATTGGGGTAACAGCTGGGGACCTCTGCCAGAGCCAACAAATGAAGTACAGCCCTCAGGGCACACAGCTAGCAGCTTGGCCACTGCATTCCAGATCCAGAAAACATAAGCAGGCTGAGCAGGAAAACAGGAGCCCCCAGGACATGGGCCCATTGAGCTGAGGGAGAGGAGTGAAGAGAGAGAGACTGCAGAGCTCTGTCCTCTGTCCCTGGAACAGGACTTTGGGCATCCAAACACATTTAGATCCTGATCACAGTCTAGGCCCCCCCCCCCAATAGAACAGCAGGGGCCCCCTCCACCTCAGTCCCATAGCAGATGGGGGTGCATATGGTCATTCACAGACTAGAAGGGAGGCCAGAGCCTCACACACCAAGATCCTTGTGGGAGTGTCCCAAAAGCTCAGGAAGCACCCCCAAAAACATGCTTAGTCTGGGAAAATGAGCAAGCAGAGAAAAAAGAGGAACACCATTGAGAAAAACATTATCTATGATCCCAAGAAAGATCAATATACTCAGTCTGAAGATGAGGAAACACAAGCTCCTGCATCTAAAGACTCCAAGACAAACAGAAATTGGGCTCAGGCTATGACAGTGCTCAAAAAAGACTTTGAAAATCAAATGAGGGAGTTAGAAGAAAAACTGGGAAAATAAATGAGAAAGACAGGAAAAACATGAAAATGAAACCAGCAGCTTAGTCAAGGAAATCCAAAAACATGTTGAAGAAAATAACATGTTAATAACCAGCATAGGTCAAATGGATAAAAGAGTTCAAAAAGTTATTGAGAAGAATGCTTTAAAAAGCAAAATTGGCCAGATGGAAAAAGACATAAGAAAACTCTCTGAGGAAAGCAAATCCTTCAGACAAAAAATAGAACTCAGGGAGATTGATCAATTTACAAGAAATCAGGACTCATTACTTCAAAACCAAAATAAATGTAAAATTAGAAGAAAATGTGAAACGTCTGATTGAAAAAACAACTGATATGGAAAACAGATTTAGGAAAGATAATTTTAAAATTATTGGAATACCTGAAAGTCATGATCAGGAAAAGAGCCTTGACATCATTTTCAAAGAGTTCCTACAGGAAAATTGCCATCATATCCTAGAAGCAGAGGGCAAAATAGAAATGGAGAGAATCCACCAATCCCCCGAGAAAGCGATCCCAAAAAACCAACCCCTAGGAATATTATAGCCAAGTTCCAGAACTCCCAAGTCAAAAATAAAATATTGCAAGCAGCCAGAAGGACACAATTCAAATATCATGGAGCTGCATTCAGGATCACAGAGGACTTAACAACAACTACATTAAAAGCTCGTAGGGCTTGGAATATACTATACCAGAAGGCAAAAGAGCTTGGAATGCAACTGGGAATCAACTACCCAGCAAGGCTGAATGTCCTCTTCCAGGGAAAGGATGGACTTTCAATGAACCAGGGGAATTTCAAATGTTCCTGATGGAATGGCCAGAGCTGAACAGAAGGTTTGATCTTGAAATACAAGACTCAGGTAAAGCATAGAAATTGGAGGAAAAGGGGGAAAATATGAGGGATTTAATGATGATGAATTGCATGTATCCTGCATAGAAAAATTACACTAATAATACTCATATGAACCTTCTCAGTTAATAGAGCAGGTAGAAGGAGCTTTTTATATTTGAAGCACAGGACAAAGCTGAATTTGAAGATAAAATATGGTGTAAAAATGGAATCAATAGAAAAAAAGGAAATGTAATGGGATAAAGAAAAAGGAGAGGGGGGGAATAGGCCAAGATATTTCATATAATAAGAATTTTCTTTATTACAATGAGCTATTGCAATGATATGGAATGGGGGAAGACAAGGGGGAACTAGGGAATCTGCTCTCATCAGAGGGGGCTAGGAGAGGAAACAGCATATATACTCAATGGGGTATAGGCATCTGGAGTAAGAAGGAGAAGGTGTGAACAGGGGGAAGGGGGGGGGGATGTGAGTGATGGAGGAGAGGATGGACCACTCCCTGGTGGGAGAGTGGTCAGATATACCACATTTTCTTTTTTACTTCTTGCAAGGGGCTGTGATTAGATGGCCTGTCCAGGACTATAGGGCCAGGTGGATGCTGGGCCTAAGGGGTGGTAGGGGGGTCTCGGGGCCTCTTGGCCCCAAGACCAGGGATCTGTCTGCTGCACCACTCAGCTACCCTACAGAAGAGTCAGAGTGAAAGGAGAGAGAACATATAGTATATGGTAGTGGAGAAATATGAAAGGAGGGAGTTGCAATCAGTAATGGCAAAGGTGGAAAAATATGGAAGTAACTTTTGCTATGGACTTATCATAAAGAATGAGATCCACCCATGACAGAGTTGTTGGTGTTGGAACAAAGACTGAAGCACATTTTGGGGGGGGGGTGCAGGGCAAATGGGGCTAGGTAGCCTGACTGGGGCCACATAGCAGGGTGATCTTTGGGTGTCTGAGGCTGGACTTGGACCCGGGTGCTCCTGGCTCAAGGGCCAGTGTTCTCTCCTCCACCCAGCCACCCCTACTATTATTACTATTTTATTTTATTTTGGGTTTTTTTTTTCCTTTTGTGGGTTTTTTGCAGGGCAGTGGGGTTGGGGTGGCTTGCATGTCACACGGCTGGGTGATTGTTGGGTGTATGGGGCCGGATATGGGCTCAGGTGCTCCTGGCTCCAGGGCTGGTGCTCCGGCCATTGCCCCACCTGGCCATACCTGCAATTATTACTATTATTTTTTAATTGTAATTTTTTTCTCTCCCTTTTACTTTATCACTCAAGTAAGTCTATATTGGGGGGGCTATTTTGTTTACTCTTAAATTAAAAAAGAATATTTTATTAATGTATAAAAATTATTTGTACAAACAGAATAAATATTAAGCATTTAAAAAATAAAGAAATAAAATATACCATGTATGTGACCCTGGGCAAGATATATAATCTTCAATTCTCCTCCATTTAAGACCCTCCCAAGGAAAAGAAGACAACTTTTCTAAGATATTCAGTTGCAAAAGAAGTATTAATCTGATTCTGTAGAAGAAATCTCCTATGAATATCTACCTCTGATGACAAAGAATGAATGAAACCACTGCAACCACCTCCCTTCACTCACCAATCGAGTCAGAACATGATCCTGAGTCCAAGGACCCTGGGAATGGTGTTGACCCCAAATCATTCCAGTGGAGAAGCACAGGCCATACTCCCTACCACTGAATACTAATAACAATTACTGAAAGACTCCCACTGCTGAGATGGTTAGACCTGAACTAGCAATGCCTCTCAAACCATCAATCCACCAAAAAATATATTTCCAGGACAGTTTCAGAGGAATACCTAGCAACACCATTCAAAAGCAGGTGAGAGACTGTCTTCTTTTTTGTTTTGGGGTTTTTTTTGGGGGGGGTTGTTTTGGTTTTTTTAGTTCCAATACTTAGTACTTAATCATGGCAACTTACTCAGTATAAGTGTTAAATAGTTTTTGCATTCATTCCTGAAGTCACAAATTTAGTAAAATAATAAAATCTTATAAACACTTAATAAAATCAGGCCAATTCTACAAAAATCTCTGTTTGTAACTTGCCTGCTCTTCACAACTCATTCTGTCTGAAGTAGGTTTATCTTGTCTTAATGAAAAACAGCTGAACTTTCTTGTAATAGGCCCTTTCAAAATTAGAAGACCTATCCTCACACAATATATTTCTAGCCTATTGGTGACCCTATGCTAGAATCTTTATAGAGCAGAGAAATATAAGAGAAAGAGTGTTGACCTTGGCGGCAGAAAGATCTGAGTTCAACTCTTACATTAGATATGATTTCATCATTTAATCTTTTTGAACCTCAGTTTCCTCATACGTAAACTGAGGAGGTTTGACTCTACAAAAAGGTGTCTTTTAGTTCCATAATTTTTATTTCAATGATTCTATATTCCAACTTGTTCTCGTTTATTTTAGCTTTCAAGAACACATTATTTCATTCTGAGTAAGTGTGAGAGTAGAATTTTGGTAGAGACCTAAACAAAACATAGATGCTAAAACAGTAATATATAGTTTTATATTTCATAGGAGAAAGGCAAGATACCGTGCTGATCAAATCTCACATCCTTTGTCTGGTTTTACTTCTGGACCTGATCATGTAATTTTGGGAAGATAGTTCAGAAAGTACCACTCCATGAAAAATGCATAGGGTACAGAAATCCCAATGACACTGATTGGTCTGCTACAGGTTACTAAAAAAGAAAAATTGATTTAAATGTTTAAATTTAAAGACAAATGAACTATTTCAAGATTTCCTTGCAACCTAAATATAAACATTATACAAAAAGATTGCTGTGTGTATTTCATTTGAATATATTGTTATGTGAATAGTTATCCAAGTAAATCTATTACTGCTATTGCAAAATTATGGAATCATCATTTCTTTGAAGTCTCTATTACAAGATTGTAGGTAGACTGTTAAACTTTGGCTCAAGGGCACAGTAACCCTCACATCAGCATAATTTAATCATCAACATAAGCTAATAGAAAATTAAATCTGATGTTCAAGACATTGTAATTCCTGCTTCATACATTCCATGACTATAGATTTTCCAAAATGAGTCAATTTTATATATTGAAATATCATCCTAGACATAAAGGCTTTTTGTATCCTATTATAACCTTTTATTTTGTGGATAAGAATTATTTTATCCCTTTTTTTATAGTTTAATAAATTTATATATATATATATATATATATATAATACATAATATACAATATATGACAAATTTTTGTATTATCAATATTATTCATATTAAATTATAAATTAAATATATATATTCTATAAAAGTAGTAGAGAGATATAATTTATAAGGAGATACATAAAAAATAGCTACATATACACAGGTATATATGTATATATTCAATGGCAGAACATCCTTTTCTGGAATATTAATGCATATATATTCATATATCTAAAATCAACAAAACTGCTAAAAATAGAATAAGTTATTATGTGAGAAAGGGAGCTTTCATCATTTATAATGATCAAGAATTGGATTGACAAGTTAAAAGGTATCTACAAAGAATGCTGCAGAAGCATTTTTTTTTAAGTGGTGAGGTTTTTTTAGAGATATTTTTAATTGAAACTTTAATTTTTCCAATTACATACTAATAGTAGGTTTTCAATATTCAAACATTTTCAAAATTTTAAGTTGCACATTTTTCTATCATCCTTCCTCCCAGCACCCCCCCCCCCATTGTGGCAAACTATGTGGTAAAAATTGCACATGTACATTTGTGCTTAACATATTATAAATCGGTCATTTTATGTAAGGGGAAATGGAACTAAGGGAAAAGAAAGAAAACAAGAAGTTAGGAAGAAAAAAACCATAAAAGAATTTTTTAGAAAGTGAAGATAGCATGCATTCAGATTCCATGTTTTTTTTTTCTCTAGATGTGGATGGCATTGTCTATAACAGGTCTCTCAGGGTTATTCTTGATCTCTAAAGTGTGGTAAGAAGCATCTTCCATCACAGTTGATTATCTCACAATGTTGTTAATGTGTACAACGTTCTCTTGGTTCTGCTCACTTCACTCAATATTCTTCCTTGTAATTCTTTTTCATAATTCTCTAAATTCAGATCATTCATGTTTTCTTATAGAACAATAGTACTTCATAACATTCATAAACCATATCAAGAGGCTAGATAATGAAGGAGATTACATCTAAGATTTTTTACATTATTATGTTTTTCTAATGATCTAAAATTGATTTTATTTAGTAAGAATTTTATTTAGTTTTTTTATTTAGTAAGAATTATTGCAGAAAACAATAAGGAGGACTAAAGCAGATGTAAAATCTAATTTTCTTATTAGTATTCAGAAATAGCTTCAAGTCATATAAAAGGTAACCAGTACATCTGGTAAATGCCCCAAGGATAATAAAGGATATCACCTATGCAGAAAGGAATTTTCTGCAGTCATTGGTGAGCATACTGTATTTTAAGGGTGATAATATAAATATAGCACGGTATAGATAACAATTACTTTGTATGATTTGACAATGTAGAATCATTGTATAGTGTACATAAAATTATGTAGAAATTCTGTATTTAATCAATGTGAACTTACATATTTGCTGTAAATTTTATAAAATATATATTTAATATTTTAAATTATTTTTTCTTCCATTGTCCAGCTATCATTTCAAAAAAGAAAACTTATTAATAAATATGTGATACAAAGCCATAACATTTCCCATATTAGGTATGTCCAAAATTTGTGACTCATAATGTAAATTTAATCTATTGCTTCCATGTCAACATGTTTCTTTATTACTATTCTTCTGGAATCAATCAGTAAATTGATCCAAATACTTAAGTTATTCAAAATAACTGTGTTTTTAATTTTTTAAAGGAATTAGTCTTATTTTTAGGGATACTGATAAAAAAATCCATCCAAATATATCCCTTTCCCCTACTAACTATTAAGTCATGTTTACTTTTCAAAATCATATTATTCATTTATTTTCAACATTCTTTCCTTTTTATGTTTTGAGTTTCAAATGATCTCCCAAATCCTCACAGTATGAAATCAGTTATTTACATGATATCCCACAAAACATTTCCAAATCAGTGATAATTTTAAAATAAAAAAGTGAGAAAATTATACTTCAATTAGCACAGTCCTATCTTTGGAGTTAAACAGCAATTTTTTTCTTTATGAATCATTTGAAATTCTCAAGAGATCATTGTAATTATTAGGATAGCCAAGTCTTTTACAGTTGATCATTATAACTTTCCTTTCTTTTCCCTATAAATTAACCATTTAATTCTTTAAGCCTTATGAACTACCAAGGGGATTTAATGGCATTAGACAAATTTCTCATATTATGTGAAGATAGTATAAGTAATGAATTGTAAAATTGTAAAATCTCTCGAATGTACCCTATAACTTGATATAAGACTTCTAACACAAGGATATGCAACCATTCTATTTGCTTATTTGGTACCTTACTTAGATTCTATGGAATAGTTTCAAACTAAGAATTATTTGAGTTTTTCCAGTCTAGCAAATGATAACCCATGAATTAGTCATCAAATATTTCATTATTTTATTACCATGTCTATATGCCTGCTTGTCTGTCTTAATTTTTATCAACTCTCCATTGTTTAAGTTCTTATAGCCAGATCCAGATATCTGGTTCTGACTTAAGAGAGGATTGTTCCCAACCCAGTCCTGTCATTTACCCTGGGTTTAGGGTTCAGACTTTGTTTGTGGTTGGGATCCTCCCTGCTTGCTTGCTATCCAGCTTCCAGGACCTCAGTAATTATTAAATTGTTGGTACCTGGATTGCACTGTGGCTAAAAGCCTCCTCCTGGCTTTCCCACTCCTCTTGCCTTCCCCTTCCCCCTCAAGGAAACAGATCTTCCTGAAGATCCTCCATGATGTCTGCAGTTGAAAACTTCTTTGAATCTTCTCTTTGTCTTGGTGGGATACATAGTGCGAATGTCAGAGTAGAGGCTTCATGTATCTTTGTTAGGAAAAGGCTCTGGGTTAGCTTCCAGCTGAAATCTTGGCTTGGCCCACAAAGTGAGCTAGATGAGGATATCTGAATATCAGTCCCATTAATTACCTCTGCTACCCTGAATAAATTATGCAATCTTTCTGGATTTTATTTTTAAACAAAAGGAATCAAACTAAAACTCCCCCAAAAAAGTTCCTTTCAACTAAGATTTCATGTTTATATGAGAAGTATTTCCTGAACTGTTTCACAGTATTTCATCAGAAACATTTTTATCTTTCTTCTTTGCTTGTCATAACAAATGGTTAAAAAATAATCCAGAGCAGGAAAATGACTTCCTGATAAATTCTCAAATATAAAACAGTTTGGCATTGAAAGCTTTTTGAAGCCTATCCCCTTTCTATATTTTTAGATTTTTTATACCTTAATCCAGTCCATTCAGCAACTTTGACATATTTACTATTCCACACAGAAGTCCATCTCCTGACTATGCATTTCCACTCAATGTTTCCTATATCCAAAGTAATATCCTTAGTCACACCAAATGTGGGTATAATAGGTGCCTAGACAATGAGTTTTGAATGAATAGTTGTTTAAACTTACTTCTAAAATGTACTTGATGACTCTAAATGAAATTTTCTCAATTTAGGACGAGATTCTTACAGTTTCTTGTGTCCTCACTATATGAAGAAAAGTAATCTTTGGATTGACTTGATCTGGAACTAAGAATGAAGACTTACTTCTTATATTCTAATATCACTAACCCTAAGGCAGGCCATTCTACTTATTGGTGTTCTATCAGTATTTCAAGAGTCTGAAGAGATGGTCTTTATTTTTCTAATATAATTAGTTTGACCACCCTTCAAGGACTTTTCATTAATTTAACACCAATTAGCAAATGTGATATTACTTTCAAAATATAAATATTTCTTCCAATCCCTTGGAAAGAATCTTTCTTTGGCTAGAATGCTGGGGGCCAGGGGGTGAGTGAGTTCATATTTAAGACAATTTCTATATAGAATTGATCCCCAAAAAAGATTCACATGCAAATTAATTACCTTTGGATAAGTCTTTGACTTAATTCTTTACAGACTTGATGGCATAGATTACCAGAGAAATTTATTTCTCCCAAACTTCGGAAAAATCACAAGATCAGAACATCCACATTAATCTCCTTCACCTGAAACAAGTAACTTATTCATAGGACCATACATTGACCTCAAAGTAAAAGTCTTTTGTTTCTCTCCTTGGTTCATTATTTCTCGTCACATGCCATGAGCAAAAGAGTCAAACCAAGATTATAAACAAGAGCTAGGAAGCAACCAAGGACAAGTCTTTTCAAAGGTACTTCTAGTTTCAATTCTTCAACTGCAGAACCATTTTTAGACATTCTTTTATGCTCCTCAAATTTCATCAGTATCACTCTTCCAGAAGCTGGATTCTCAGTCTCTTCCAAGTGAGAAGTGGAATCAATGACTCAATAAATGTACCAGTCCCTTGTTACATATACAAAAGATGCCAACCAACTAGAGTGTTTTATTTTCCTTCCAAGTTATAGACAAATGAGGATGTGATAATGCCTAAGCCTTTAATGGAATAAGAGTCCTAAGCTTTTATCTCAGGTCTTTCTGGTTTGCCACCATATGAGCTGCGGTTTAGTTTTTACTTCTGTCTGTTATTCTTTCCATCTTTTAGATAAAAGAGTATTAGAGATGCTTATAACCTTGTGAGCATCAAAAAGTTCATGATGAAATTTAAAGAGGCCAAGCACCCTATTCCAATCTGTTCTTTTCAATGTCCAAGGCTAGCAATTAGAATCCAATTTCATTTTTCCAATCAATTAACTGAATTAGACAAAGAAAAAACAAACTAAAATTTTAGTCCTGAAACACTTGGGTACACACACATACTTCTACCACCTTGGTAAACAGACAGAGGGATCTCAAGCTTAAAGAGGTTTCTTCAACATACCACATTCCTACCCAAATTCATATTTGAATGTGCACGATCAGTGGGGCACTATTGTGGGGCTAATCTACTACTGGCCCAAGTTCCAAGAATGTCCTAGCACACTGAAAACTTTAATTTAGATTTGTTCCCAGATAGATGGTATTTGCTTGTCTGACCATTTTAAACTGACAAGGTCTCTCCTAGAATCAAGCTCGCTAAATATGCAAGCTCCCAGGATGCACTAGCCAGGTCTGCATGTTTCTTGATTTTCTTCCCTAGCTTTTCTGACATCCTTCAAGACTCAACTCAGGTCCCACCTTTTGTAGAAAGTAATATGACTTGATCCTCCCCCTTTCTCACTGTCACTCCCCCAATCCCTTCATTTTGACATGTATATTTTACTTCTTTTAAGTACAGAGTTTGTTTGAATATAAATTGCTTGAGATCAGATTCTTTGTACTATAGTTCCAAATACAGTGGTTGGTACAAAATACTAATTAAATGTTCATTGGTAAATAAAAAGATGCTATCTAAATCTATCTATCTATCTATCTATCTATCTATCTATCTATCTATCTATCTATAACTAAATTCCTTCTCATGACATAGACAAATCTTTTAAAACCAATCCATTGATGAAACAGAGATATTATCTTGCCAGCAAAGGTCTTTATTGTGAAAGTTATGGTTTTTCCTGTACTAATTTTTGACTGTGAGAGTCAGATTATAAGGAAAACTGGGTACAGAGGAAATCCATGTCTTCAAATTGCATTGCTAGAAAAGACTTGTGAGACAACAAGACTTTGGACAACAAAGAGATCTAATATCTCAATACTTAAATTAATTCAAGTTATTAACTGGAAGGTAAAATAATAAAATTGAACTTAAAGATGCTGGCCACGCAATGAGAAGGTAGAACTTATTGGGGATGTTGGGAAAGATGGAAGGTGAAAGGAGAAGAGGATAACAGAGGATAAGATGGATCAATAGTGTCATGGAAGCAATGAACATAAACTTGGACAGATTTTGAGAGATAGTAGAGAATAAGAGAGTCTTTTTTTTATAGTTCATGAAATCCCAAAGAGCTGGTCACAACTAAATGACTAAATAACAAATGATGAAATATTAATTACATGGAGAATATCTGCAAATTTCAGAATTAAGGATTGTGAATGCCCAAAACATTTTAATAACTACTGGAGACAAAAATCTAACTCCTATGGTGAGTGTACCTATGTGATTATGAATTTGATCAAATTTATAAGATCACATATTTGGAGATAAAAGATGTCTTAGATGTTATTACATTCATCTGCTTCATTTATTAGGAGAGGAAATTGACTAAAAGTGCTGAAGTTCCCATAGCTAGTAGGTGGCAAAGCAAATATCTGAACTGAAGTTTTCTGAGTCCAAATTCAAGATTCCAATATAACACATTTATAAAGATCCTTATGTCATGTAGAAATTTATAAATATTTATTTGGAGACTTATTAACAATGAATAATCATGAAATGGATATTTTGCCAAATAAATTATGGAAAATTATGTCAAAATTTGGTTGCCCAGAAAAGTTTATAAGTATTGTATATCAATTTCATGATGTCATGCTTGTCCAATTCTGAATGGGGTTGATGTTCTTATGATTTCCCAGTCACTAATATAGCGATACAAGGATGTGTCCTTGTTCCCACACTTTTTAGCATGATGTTTTTAGTCAGAATATCAAACACCTTCACTGAGGATGAAAATGGCATCACAGTTTTCTGCCACATTCACAGTAAATTCTTAACTTGAAAAGGCTGCAAACCTAGACCAAAGTGGAGGGAATGTTGGTGCATGATTTTCTGTTTGCAGATGATTGTGCACTCAGTGCAGCCTCTGAAGCTAAGGTTCAATAAAGTATAGATTGATTCTCTGCTATTTGTGTTAATTTTGACTTAACAATTAACATCAAGAAAAATAGATGCTCTATCAGTCAACACCACATCATCCATATATAGAACTACTGATTACATCAAATGGAGAAGTTTTGAGTGTTCATACGCATGTACCTTGGCAGTACGTCCTTTCCAGGGATGTACAAATTGACAACAAGGTTCATACAATGTATTGCCAGACCTAGTCCAGTGTTTGGAAGGCTCAGAAAAAAAGTATAGGAGAGAAGCAGTATTAGACTGTTTACCAAACTAAAGGTCTATAGAGCATATGCTAACCTTATTTTTCTGTTTTTGAAACCTGGACAGTCTACCAGTGCCATATTAGGAAACTGAATCACTTCCAATTAAATTGTCTTAGGGGAAAGGTAAGTAGTGCAATGGATAGAGCACTGACCCTAGAGTAGGAAGGACCTGAGTTTAAATCCAGTCTCAGACACTTAATAATTTCTTAGCTGTGTGACTTTGTTCAGTCACTTAAGTTCATTGCTTTTCAAAAACCAAAATCATCATTATCATCATCATCATCATCATTTGTCTTAGGAAGATTCTGAAGATAACCTGGGAGGAGAAGATACCAGAAACTGAAGTCCTATTTAGAACTAAACTGCCAAGCATTCCAACATTGCTATAGGGTACAACTGCGATGGATTGGGCATGTTGTTAGAATGCCAGAAGGAGGCTTGACAAAAAAAAAACTGTTTTATGGAGAACTCACACAGGGCAAGTTCTCACAAATGGGTCAGAAGAAAGATTATGGAGACACCATGAAGGTGCTCTCTTAAGAACTTAAGAATTGCAGATTGGGAGACACTGGTACAGGACCACTCAGCATGGCATGCCCTCATCAATGAGAGTGTTGTGCTCTGTGAGGAAGGTAGAATTGAAACAACTCAAAGGAATCAAGATATACCGAAGTTTAAAGTAAGAACCCCAGGTATTCACATGAACTATTTGTACCTGACCTGTGATAGAGCATTCATTGGTTTGATTGGTTTGATCAGCCACAGTTGATCACACTGTAATTTGTCTCAAATTAATGATGTCATTTTGGTTTCTTCGATAACAAAGGATGAGAACCAACCAACCAACCATTTTGTCCATCACACTGAATCTTGGGAAATAACTTAATTGAAAAAAGTCCACTGCTTCTGGAGGCATCTCTAGACATATTTATTTATATCTTGCCACTTTTCTCAGTGGATCGAAAAGACAGAGCAAGTACTCCCTTGCTTAAATCCAATTCACTTGCATGTCATGGCATTACTTCTCTGATATAATGGTCATCTTTAAGAGTGATGGGCAAACAACAAAAATATTAAAATGAATTTTTTTTTCTTTTACTACATCATACATAAAGTTCAGGGAAGCTTTAAATAGTCTATATTTATCATTATTTTAGTTAACCAAGCATAAATTAAAACAATAGTAGAGATATATTACAATTTTTTGTAACTGGAAGAAACATGAGATACCATCTCATTTACTTGCTTATTTTACAATGGAGTATAAATGGTAAGGTAAATTGCCCAAAAATCACATGGCAATAAGTAGAGGTGCTGACATTTGAATACAAGACTATTGACATAGTTCTCTGGCCAGGTAATTGGGTGGTTTAGATTCTAAAGTAAGGTTCAGAGTAGCAAAGTCTTCTACTAATACAGTTTTGAAAGGTGCTAAAGTCCTGACACTTCTCCAACACCTAAGACCTTAGTACTAAGCTTATTTAAGTGGTGGTGGGGGGAAATTTTAATTTTCCATTTCTACTTTTCTTTAAGGCCAAGTTTTTAGTGATTTTGCAAAGCCTATCAAGAAGTTTCACCTCTAATATTACTTTTCATTTTAAAAAAATTGATGTTCCCTGGGCTCTTAGACAGGTTGGGAAATGATGAAATCCTGTGATTAAGGCCATAGAGTTTTCCCCATTGTTTTATAAAGAAATAAAATGTCAAAATTCATGCAAGAAATTTTCTTTATAATATTCTCTATCCTATCTCACACTCTAGAGATTCAAATGGCTCAAGAACTGACTATTAACTTCTAAAACTCATTGAAATCCAGGTTGCAAATAAATACAGGCCCTGATCAGTTTGATTTTTACCAATAACTATATAGTTTCTTTATAGGAATATCCATAATTAATAGAAAGAAAAAATAATCATCTCAATCCTTTTTGTTATTCATTCATTAACCTCCACATAATTACAATTTCTCTTGACTCTCCTTCATTACTTATCAGTTGGTAATAATATAAATTCTATTACTCTTCATGAATCTACCTCTCTGTTTTAAGCCCTTACCACCTTTTGCCTTAATAAAACATGAAACCTCTAATTGGTCCTCATCCAAAGTTTCCATATACATCCTCCACATATCTGCCAAAATTGTTTTTCTAAAGCTTGAATCTGATCATATTTCTCTTCTGGTCACTAAAATCCAATGGGTCTATTTTTACTTCTAGTATTAAATATTAATTATTTTTAATTATAATTATTGTTATATATTATATAATCATATAATATGTTATATATTATGTTATAATTATAATTCATTATAATTAATTTATCTGGTATTTAAATATATTCACAAACTTTCTTCTTTCTAACTTCTCAGTTTCTTTATGCAATTAATCTGTCCTCAATATACTCTATATGCTCTATATACTTTATTCTGTATGTTCTGCCTCTTAGAAACTGTTTTTTAATTACAATTTTACTACCTTTCCTGATCCTTGTTAGTGACGTTTTCCCTCTAAAATTCCCTTTATATATGTATGTATATACAAACATAAATATAATATATACACATATGTATATATGTGTGCATATATATGTATATATATATATATATATATTTCAATTATATGTTCATGGAATTTACATGATGAGAATATAATAATGTTTGACTAAAGGGAAAATTTCAGTCTTGTCTTTATATTTCCAGAACCTCACATGCAGCTAGTTTCATTATAAAATGCTTGTTTGATCAACTGTTATTCTTGGTATTATCTCATAAATATAAGCTTTTTCCAGTGTTCTGTTCCAGGTCCTCTCCACTAAACTTCTCTATCACCACCATATTGGGAATGCCAATTCAGAAATTCAAATCTTGTTTCTGCATGGATAATTCTAAAAATCCCCCTACTTATAGTTTTGGTCTCTCTCCTGATGCTCAGAACAGAAACGCATGTCATCTACATATTTCAGCAGTACCTCACAACCAAAAATGCAGGGATACCATAGATAAATTAATATTCCAAGAAATACTTATCTCTTAGATCTATGGAAAGGGGACAAATGAGAAATAGAGTACATTATAAACTTCAAAATGAAAAATTTTGACTATATGAAATTAAAAAAGGTTTGCACTAATAAAAATTAATGCTGCTAAAATTAGAAACTGGGAAATAATCTTCACAACTAGGAGTTATGATAAAGGTCTCATTTCTAAAATATATAGAGAGAAACACATCAAATTTATCAGGTTACAATTGATGAATTGATAAATGGTCAAAGAATATGAATAGACAGTTTTCAAAGGAAGAAATTAAAGCTTTATATAGTCATATGAAAAAATTCCCCCAAATCATTATTGTTTAGAGAAATGAAAATTAAAACAACAATGAAGTATCATTGGGACATTGATGCATTGCCAGTGAAGTTGTCAATGGATCCTGGAAAGTAATATGTAACTATGCCCAAAGAGCAATAAAACTATTCATTCCCTTAGACCCAGAAATTCCGAATCTAGGCCTATATCCAGAAGAAATCATAAAAAAATGGGGAAAGTCCCAAATGTTCTAAAAAAATCATTTCAGGTCTTTTTATAATGGCAAAGAATTTGAAATTGAGGGAATACCTATCAATTGGGTAATGGCTAAACAAGTTATGATACATGAATGTAGAGAAACAAGGAATGAGTCACAGGATCTGATGCTGAGCAAAGGGAGCAGAACCAAAAGAACAATGAACACATTAAAAACAACCTTGTGAGATAATCAACCTTGAAGGAACAGAGAGAGAGAGAGGACAACCATATTAGCCCAGCAATGGACAATGCTATCCCTATGCAAAAGAAGAAAAACAAAACAAAGCAAAATAAATAAAAACTAAAAAACTTCCAGAATCTGATCAGCACTTTATAAAAATTACCTAAGTGTCTCCCTTAATCCTAATTCCTCATACTGAAAATGACTAATCTGTAAACATGTTTATCAAAAATATGTATGTGCAATGTCAACCTGATTGTTCACTGCTGAGGGGAGGGGGGTGGGAAGGGAGGATGGAAGGAAATTTTGCAACTTAAAAATGTACAAATGCATATGGGTGAATGTTGAAAAAACTTTCATAACATGTATTTGGAAAAATAAAATATAAAAAAGTAATAAAATTTTAAAAAACTGAATGTGCCCCAAACTGAATTAATGAAACATTTCTTTGAAACTTGCTTCTTATTCATTGTAATTCTCCATTTCTGTAAATTCCACCAACATACTTCCTTTCCCTCAATGTTAACATCCTGAAGTCATAGTATCTTCTCCACTAAGCCATAAGAAATACTGTTCAATCATCCAGGTAGGAGAAGAGACTTACCTGTGGTGTCACTTATCAGGAGGAAATATTTGTAAGAAAGGGCAAGGTTTGCAAAAAGTATTGGTAAGTCTGTTCAACTTGGAGCTAAAGAACTAGGATTAGGTTATTGGTAGCATAGAAAAAGTCTTAGAAAATGATGCGGCTTCTCTGAGGTCTCCTCTAAACATCTTTAAATAATGTCTTAAAACAAATTCTGGGGTGGTAGAACCCACAAAAAAGACATAAGGATGAGGTGAAACAATTTTCCATTCCAACACAACTTAGATCAGTAGGAAATATCTATTTCACCTAGGTGAGAATGAAACACAGTTCAGCATATGCTACACCAGCATAATATCCTACTCCAGTAAGCTAGGGAGCATGTCTTGGGAGCCACTGAATCTATAGCAACTGCAAATACTTTGAGAGTTCTTATCCCAAAAAATGAATGAATGAATGAAGAAATAAATAAACAAATAAATAGATTAATGAATGAATGCATGCATGAATGAATGAATAAATTAATGAATGAATGCATAAATAAATAAATGTAAATAAACAAATGAATGAATTATAAATAAATAAATGTAAATAAATAAATGAATGAATGAATGCATAAATAAATGTAAATAAATGTAAACAAACAAACAAACGAATGAATGAATGAATGAATAAATAACCATTCTTATCCCATAGATAGTAAGGGGTTTCAACAGCTAATCAGAAGATTAAAGGGGTTTCTGGTTCCTTTGCCTATACTTGGATCTCATTCTTTGTCCTATTTGACAGTCCCAAGGTGAGGAGGAGCTTGTGGCCAAAAGAGAGGAGAAATACTTGTCAGAGTTCCAAGGCAGAAAATACTTCTGTTGGTCATTCAAAGAACAGAGCACAGACCAGGAAAATAGTAAAGATACCTCTCCTTAAATCACTCTACCTTGAAACGTATATTTACCTTGAAATATCTCCAAAATCAGTTGAAAAATACCATAAAGCTTGGGGAACTTTTCTGTCAACCCTGAATGGAGGTCTTCACTTTAGCAAAGAGTTAAAATAAAAAAATAGGATAGAAAAATAATGAAACAACAGAAAAAATACTGAAAATAGAAAATTACTACAATAAGGAATATTAAAATAAAAACTTCCAAGAAGATAGCAAAGTCAGAAGTCCTGCATCCAAAACTTGAAAGAAAAATTATGAATTGGTCTCAGGTCATCAAAGAGCTCAATACAATTTTAAAAATCAAGTAAAAGCAAGAGTAAAAATCTGGAAAAGAAAAGAAAATTATGAAAATGAGACAAAGCTTGGTAAAGAAAACACAAAATATTACTGGAGGGAAAGAAAACAGAAAAAGTCAAATGATAAAAGAGGCATAAAAATCAAGAGCTTCATTAAAAAGTAGGACTGGTCAAAAGGAAAAAGAGGCACAAATATTAACTGATGGAAAAAATCTTCTTCAAAATTAGAATTGATCAAACAGAGAAAGATACAAAAACTAACTAGAGAAAGTAATTACTCTAAAGTTGGAACTGAGCAAGTGGAAACTAATGAGTCTTGTGTGACATCAAGAAACAATAGTTAAACAAAACTAAAAGCAAGAGTAAAAAAGAAGACTGTGTGCAATATATCATTGAAAAAATGACCTGGAAAATAGATCCAGGAGTAAAAAAATTCAATTTTGGGGACTGCCTAAAAATCAGGATTAAACGAAAAAGAACCTAGACATCATCTTTCAAGAAGTTATGAAGGAAGACTGCCTTGATAGTCTACAGCCAGATTATAAAACAGAAATTGAAAGAACCTACAGATCAACTCCAGAAAGAGATTACAAAATGAAAACTGCAAGGAATATTATAATAAAATTTCAGAGCTATCAGGTCAAGGAGAAACTATTGCAAGTAGTCAGAAAGAAAAAATTGAAGCATTGTGGGGCCACAATCAAGATAACACAAGATTTAGCCGCTTCTTCTGTTAAAGAATTGGAGGACTTTAGGCAGCTAGATGGTACAATGGATAGAGCACTGGCCCTGGAGTCAGGAGGACCTGAGTTCAAATCCATCCTCAGACACTTAATAATTGCCTAGCTGTTTAATCTTGGGGAAGTCCCTTAACCCCATTGTCTTAAAAAAAATAAAATAAGGTAAAAATAATTGGAGGACTTGAGATGTGATTTACAGAGGGTAAGGTCACTAGGATTATAAGCAAGATTCACTTACTCAGAAAAGCTGAACATAATTCTTGAGAGAAAAAATGAACATTGGAAGAAACAGCAGACTTTCAAGCATTTCTTATGAAAAGATAAGAACTGAATGGAAAATTTGCCTTCCAATTTCAATACTCAAGAAAAGTATAAAAAAGTAAACAAGAAAGAGAAATCATAAGGGCCTTGATAAGGTTAAATATATTATTTCATGGTAAAAATGATAGATAAATATAAAGACAGAGAAGTATATATATATATATATATATATATATATATATATATATATATATATATATATGAGAGAGGGAGAGGGAGAGAGAAAGAGAGAGAGGGAGGGAGAAAATATAAACAGTCAGAAGGTTCATATGTGGGTTAAATATGATGGAATATATATATAAATTATATAAATATAATATATATAAATTAAGTGGTCATAAAGAGGAATAAACTGGGAGCAAAGAAAAAGGAAAGACAGAATATGTTAAATCATCTCACATAAATGAGACAAGAAAGAACTTTTTACAGTTAAAGGGAAAATGGAAGAAGTGACCTAGAATGCTCAAATTTTACTGTCTTTGGAATAGGTTCAAAGGGAGAATAAAATGACCTCATTTGGGTATAGAAATCTGTAAAATTCATAGGCGAAGAAGAGGATATGAGAAGATGGAGTGTTGATAAAAGGGAGGGGGCAGATTGTAGTCAGAATCAAAACAATTTTGAGAAGGTACTTTTGAGTAAGGAGAGAGATAAAAGAATAAAAGAGAAGCTTATAAGGACATACAATTATTAATTACAACAAAAAGCTATTTATAATAATATAAAAAACAATCACTCTTGATTAGAGAAAGTGATTAGAGAAATGCATATTAAAACAGTTCTGAGGTACTATCTCATACCGATTAGAATAGCTATTAGGACAGTAAAGAATGTAAAACTGTTAGATGGGATGTGGGAAAGTTGAGACATTAATAGGTTGGTAGAGTTTTGAACAGATTCAATCATTCTGTAGAACAATTTGAAACTATTCCTAAAATTAAAATAATTTTTGAAGCAAATATATCTAATATAGCTTACAAGTTTCTGCCTTCTACAAAAGAGAGTAGTGAGAATATTTACCCTTTTCTTCATAATTCATCTTCTCTTGTGGAAAAATGACTTATTTACAAATTCATCAGAGACTGATTCTATTACAGATCATGAAAGTTTAGTTCTTTTGTGAAGGGTAAATATTTTTAAGTCAAAGAACAACTTCCAAGAGGCAATAGGTTAAAGTACTGACTGGGTAAAGATATCTGCAGAAATGAAAACTGGAAAATTTATAGGGATGTATGTAGAGTTTCACCACAATATCATTTACTGAAACATCAAAGGATTGTTCAGAATAGCTCACATTTGCTAAGGCATTAAAGGTTTAGAAAGTATTTTCCTCATAACAATTCTGTGAAATGAGAGGTGGTATAATTCATAAGATTCATAGGGTCAGAGATTTAAAGGTTGAAAGAATTTCAATGATCATTCAATCTGATCCATCCAATTATAGATAAGGAATTTGCCACTCAAAAGTCATGTAGTTACTAATTTTCCAATCAGAACTGGAACTCTTGTCTTGTCTTGGGATTTCAAATTCATTATAAAATAGTTTTTCTAAACAGGAATTTTTGAAATTAGTTTTGTCTGGATTGTTAGAACTCAATCTTTTGAACAATCAAATTTTACTAAGCAAGCACCATAATTTTCTGAGGCTTGGTACAATTAGTATAATAATATCTACAGACAGTAGTATTTGGAGGACCTTGATATCAACAGAGAGAACTCCTCTTGGTGATCTCACCTCTTCCATTTTGTCCTTGATCAGTATTTTACATGAATAGATATAGTGAATATATCCATTTCTATACATATATAGATAAAGTATCCAACTTGCCCAGTGGGTTATGTATTGAACTTAAAAGTGGGAAGATCTAAGTTAAAATCCTACCTCAGAAATTTACTATGTGATCATGGGCAAAGGGATTAAACTCTTAATCTTGGACTTCATTTAAGGGAACAATAATAACTGTTACCTCACAGGGTTGATGCAAAGATTAAAAAAGAATGTTTGCAAAGTACTTTGAAAAAAACTTTAAATCCACTATATAAATGCTAGAGATATAGAGATAACTTTAAAAAATATATAATAATGCTAATATATCTTTTTTTAAAAATCTCTCTATTTTCTTGCTAAGGAGAAGATAGCTTAGACTTTCAAATACAACAAACCCTCTCATATTTGATTTGATTTTTAGAGTTGACTGACTTTTCCAAGTGATTATTTTAGACAGTTAAAGACAACTGAAAACTTATAATAAAAGCATGAAAATAAAATGTACTGTTGATCTTAAGTGAAAAAAAAGAATGATTGCAGCAGATATAACTGGCTTCATGTAAAATATGAGAAGAGGAGACTATTTTGAGAGATTTCATAAACTATAGAAGGAAGAAAATATGTTAAATAAAGGAGACTTTTTTTTTACTGATTACCTCAGTCTTTCCTCAGGATCTTGAATATAGTTCTCAACTTCTTTCAAGGGTTAAGAACTTAAATCTATACAAAATAAATTACCCTGGATTTGTTTGAGCACTTCATATGGTTCTTGCATTCATGAAATGAACTAGGAGGCAAGAATAGGAACACTACTACGTATGACAAAAAAAGATCATCAACATTATGACACTTATAATACCTTGAGCTCCCATCAAGGTGTTGTTTTTACTTTTCTTTTTCTCTCTGAGTTCTTTTATCTAAACTATCTCCAGTTTCTTTTTGTCAACTCTATTTAGAATCATTCCAGTCAAAAGTAGAACTAGTAGGATCTTAGAATAGCAGATTGCAGATTTCAAGCTCTAAGACAACTTTATAAGCCATATATATAATACAAAGACTTTCATTGTTCAGATGAGAAAAATGAGGTCCAAATAGTTATTACTTGTCTGAGATTACACAGGAAATTTTTTTTCTGTTTTTTTCAAGGCAATGGGGTTAAGTGACTTGCCCAAGGTCACACAGCTAGGCAATTATTCAGTGTCTGAGGCCAGATTTGAACTCATATACTCCTAACTCCAGCACTGGTGCTCTATCCACTGTGCCATCTAGCTACCCCTGAACAGGAAATAAGAATCAGAAATAGGTATTTTGGATTCTGGAGGTTCAGATTCCAAAGTCAAAACATTTTCCATCATACTACTGCTTCCAAAAAAGTTTACCTGAAGAGCCTTTTTATTTTTCTTATATATGATGAAATTGAGATTCAGAAAAGTTGTTTCCTGAATATCTTCTGTTTCTGTCTCCTCTGCCTAATAGAGTTTTGGTCAATGTTTAGCAACAAGCTCCCCAAGAAGAAAAAAGTACACATAACATAAAAGTTTAAATCCCATTATTAATAATTTGTCATCACTTTCTTATTTCTGGTCAACATAAATTTTATTTGTGACATTATCAATTGTCTGAGATGTAATTTGTCTCTCAAGCTAGTTCAACCTGGCACCAGATTGGTGAAGAAGGGATGGAAAGATTGAGAAAAGGAGTAACTGAAAATAAAATAAAAGTGAATTAAAAACAACAACAACAACAAAACTCGCTCCAGCACATTCCTGCCTCTACTTATTTGTTCAGCAATCAGTTAAATACATTAAGTCAATGAATATTTTTAAGGGCTTCTCATGTGCCAGCCACTCTTTTAATTCTGAGGATACAATAAAGGCAAATGACGGCCATGGCTTTCAGGGTGGGCACAGTCTAATGGTTGTGCAGATATTTATTACTATGTGACAGAACCATTAATTGAGTCTCCAATCTCTATTGTCTACCCACTCTATTTCTCATATTGTTGCCAGTATAAACTTTCTTATGCTTAAATAAAATTATGTCACTTCTTAGTCAAAAATCTTCAGCAGCTTGCTATTTTAAGTAAAGCTTACATTATTTGCCTGGCATTAAAGGCCTGACACACTCTAACACCACCTTATTTTCTAACCTTTATAACATATTTCTCATTTAAGTTTATGGTATTCCCCAGCCAAACTGAATGCTCTTTTTTCCCCCTAAATATTTTGTTTTTCGACCTCCATTTCATGACTCATACCATTTCATTTTTTAATTTACATTTTTATTCATTTACACATTACTAAAATAGTCTTGTATTGTAAGAGTAAACATAATTCTCCTTCCCCCCAAAAAAATAGAAAACCTCACAAGAAATAAAGTGAAATAAAGAGAAAAAAGATGTGCTTCAGTCAGTGTTCAGATAGCATGAGCTCTGTCTCTGGGGTGGATCACATTGTTTATCATAAGTCCATCAGGGAAGCTACTTCCATATTTTTTTCACAGTTGTCATTGCTGACTGTAATTCCCTTCATTCATTCCTCCATACTACTGTTTATTATATATTCTCTCTCCTTTTACTCTGTCACTCTTCAAAAGTGTGCTGTGGGGCAGCCAAGTGGCAAAGTGGACAGAGCACCAGCCCTGGGGCCAAGAAGCCCCAAACCTACATCTCACCCCAGATATCCAGTAACCACTCATCCCTGGGGTTCTGGACAGTCCACCCAATCCCAACACTTTGAAAAAAGCAAAAAAGAAAAAATGTATTTTATCTGACTACCCTCTCCAATGATCTACCCTCACCTCTATCACCTACATCCCCACTCCAATCTCTCTGTCCCCTTTCTCTTCCCTTTTCTCTCCTTTTTCTTCTAGATTTCTATATCTATTAACTGTATATGTTGCTTCCTCTCTGGGCCATTTATGATGAGAATGAAGGTTTCCTCATTCCCTCTCACCTTCCCCCCTTCCATACTATTGCAAAAGCTTTTTCTTGACTCTTTGACATGAAATATTTTAGAGTATTCTACCTCTCCCTTCCCTTTTTCCCAGAACATTTCCTTTTCACCCATTGACTCCATTTTTACAATATATTATACCTTTCCAAATTTGACTCTCTCCTGACTATAAAATCTCCTTGTATTTGCTCTAATAAATGAAAAGGTTCGTATATTATCAGCATCATCTTTCCATGCAGGAATAACCACAATTCAGCATCATTAAATCCCTCATAATTTGCCCTTCCCATCTACCTCTCTATTCTTCACCTGATTCCCATACTTGAAGAACAAACTTTCTGTCTAGCTCTGGTCATCTCAACAGGAACATTTGAATTTGTCCGATTTGATTGAATGTCTGTCCTCTTCCTGGTAGAGGATGTTCAGTTTTGCTGAGTAGTTGATTCTCAGTTGCATTCCAAGCTCTTTTGCCTTCTGGAATATCATATCCTAAGCCCTATGAGCCCTGAATGTGGATGCTACCAGGTAGCCTTGTGCTAGGAGGCTCTCTGTGGGCCTGTCTCCATTTCCTAGCATCTGGGCTGTGCTGAAGGCTGTGGTTGCACTGACGGCCAAATTGGCCTAGGCTTTGTGATTGCTCTGGCAGAGGTTTTCCTGCAGATCTAAGTTGTGATTGGTGTTCCCTGCGTTGGCAGGTCAGGAAACTGCTTCTGCTGCCAGGAGCTGGGGCTCCCAGGGACCCAGGTGCCCTGTGGGTATACCTGGAAGGCTTCACTTTGGCATGGTGATCCTGACCAGTCTGCTGCCCCCCCCAACCCTATTGAATAGAGCCTTCCCACGGTCTTCCAGGTTACATTATGCTGCAGAATTGCCTCGTGGATTTTCCTGTGAGTTCTGCCTCTTGAAAATTTACTTAGAGTGATATTTTAAGATTTCTAAAATATTTTGGAGAGAGCTCCTGGGAAAGCCTGTCCTTATGCCACTATCTTGGTTCCCACCCTCAATCATACCATTTCTTAACCTAGAAATATGTCCTTTCATCTTTTTGCTTGTTGAATTTGAATAAATTTTTTAAATATCTAAAATGAAATCTACTTCCTACAATAAGAATTTCTCATTTAATAATTGTATTCCCCTTAGATTTCACATGGCACTTTGATTTGCATCACTCCAATGTATTCATTATAAGTAGGATTTCATATTAGAATCATCTGTATTTGTGCCTCAGACCCTCTTGGGATTATAAATTCAATGAGGGGAAACTTATTACATCTTTGAACCTATTCCATTACAGTGTTCTGGACATGTTTAATATGAATTTATGATTGTGTGAGCATTAAACATTGATTTTAAATCTATACTGAATTATCTAAAATTAACATTATGTTATAACATAAGGGATTTAGAACTTAAAAGAAACTTTGGAGTTATTGAATCCAACTGACTCACTTTATAGATGAAAAACCCGAGGCCCAAAGAAGTTTAGTGAATTGCCTAGAGTGATATAGTTATAAATATGTGAGATAGGGTTTAAATGTTTCTCATCTGATCCCTTATTATCTTCCCTAAAAGTCCTCTGTCCTTGATTCTTTAATTCTAGTCATGATAATTCAGTCTCTCAAACATTTAATGCTACTAATTGCAGTAACTGTTATTGCTTTTGCTACTTTACAGCATAGAACATTATCTGTGTTCTTACTATGGATTGATCATATATAGGTCATGATTCTCAAAGGGTTAAAATGCTGGTCAGGATATTTTACTTATGGACATTTTTGTATAAAGGTACAGAAGCCTAATTTGGCTTATGAAGATTACATATCATTGCAGTGACCTTATTAAATAACACAAATTTTGGTAAGACTCAATCAATATTGATAATGTATATGGTAAGGAATATGGATTATAAATTACAATTAATTGCCATAACATGAAACTTGCTTTGTTGCATTTGGTTTTGTTAAATTGGAGCCTGGTATTGTAAATATATAATTTGAATACTGAAGCTATATTTGTAAAATTAAACTGATTAAGAACATAATGTCAACAGTGCAGAATAAACAATTCAATAGATATCCTTTCTGTCAATTTTCTTCCATTATAAAAATCAGGATTAGGAGGCATCGTGAAACTAAGGAAATGAGATCATAGATTCAAACAAGTTAATACAAGGGCTTTCTCTTTTTACCCTCATTTTTATAGACAAGAAACTAATATCAGGAAAAGTAAAGTGACATATTCAAAGACCTAGATATAGGAAATGAAAGAGGTACATTCTGAACCTATATCCTTAAATAGTACCAGCTATACCATACATTCTGAGGTCAGATGCAAGGTCCAGTGATGTTGCCATTTGTATCATGCTGTATTACATTTTTTTAAATTTCAAAATGAATTGGTATAAGATAGTGAATATACTTTGTGCTTACAAAGGCATTGAAAAAGCAAAGTGGAATATATATATATATATATATATATATATATATATATATGTATACAAAATGTATATTCATTTTTAGGGGAAGGGGGGGTACATAATTGAACAAGCATTCCATAGATTTGTTAAACCAGTGCGCACCATTTGCAAAGATTCTAACCCAATATCTAACTGTACCATAGCACTGACAGAATTCTCAGATACCAGTTTGAAGCTCTGGCAAGTTCATGAGAATACTTTTAATATGAATCCAGAAATGGACTGATATCTCTTTCCTGAGGACCAATCAAAATAATTTTAGAGAAATTCCTCACTAAGTGGCAGTAAGAAAATAATAGGGGAGGAGAGGACAGTAAATTTTCAAAGCTCAATTGCTAAGTTACTAGGGAAAGGGTGCAATATATGTCAGTGGAGAGAATAACAATTAATGTTACGCATATATATATATATATATATATATATTTGTTTGAACATATGTATATATTTAAATGTATAATTTAATACTTCTTTATATTAAGAAATAGATTAGTATCACAGATTGTTTTACTTTGTGTATCCATTATTAAAATTATGGCTATTTAAAAATCAAATTCCATCATGCTGATTTTTAATTTATCTCTATGTGAAGAGAAGAATGAGAAGTATTTTCAATAGTAATCTGGTATGTGGGAAGGTCTTATGAGGGCTAGGATTGGAATTGTTTGGAAGAACTATTTAAGAGTGACTCTTGGTCAGGGATCAGCAAACCACATTAAGGGGGTCAATTTCAGTTTATAAGGTTAAGAATGATTTTTATACATGCAAATAAAGTTTTATTGTATTTAAAATCATAAATATATTCTTAATTTGTGATATAAAAATAAGTAGGGGTTGATCTTCTGGTTTTAGTTTTCTTACCTTTGCCTAGGTCAAATACACATATTTTCAATTAACTTTTTGACAGATAGGTTTCTATATAAGGCCTTTCTAATGAAAAGGAAATTTGTCATTTATTATTTGTAGTACAGATCAGTAAAATACATTATTCATTAATTTAACTATCTATCCATACATCTTTTCAATCTATAACAGTTGGAAACACTAATTAATCTGTAGAGCAGAAGAGTTTCTCTGTGACAAACAAGTTTCTTAATATAAGTCATTTTTCCAGATTACTTGCAGTATTAAAAGGAAATGTACAATCATTCTAATAACATACCTATTCAGTGTTGTTCTTATGAAAATCCTTTTGGGTTTCATGGATGATGATAAAAATTATTTAATATGTTGTCACTGGGAAAATAAACTATAGAAGATTACTTTTGTATTTTCTTTAATGTTGCACAAAATAAGGGATAGATAAGAACCAAAACTAAGGTGTTAGATGTGAAAGACTGCATAGACATGAAAACATTCTAAATTGGAATTAATCTTATCAAGAATAAGGAAATTCAATTCCTATTTTTTGTTTGCTACCATTCCTTATAATGGGGGAAAAAATTCTTGCACAATCTTGTGACCATCCTGGTTACAGAATTAGAGTTACAGAATTAGAATCTACTACATACCATTTGAACTCAGATATTTGTAATGATAGGAGATAGATAAAAATCACCATTAAATGCTTTGAAAGGAATTAAGTGTTTTCAGAGAATTTTTTCCTTTTTTTCCTTTGCTTTGCTTCCATCTTTCCATCCTCCCTTCTCTTATTATTCTACCTTTCTTTCCCGCCCTTCTGTCCTCTTCCTTCCTTATCTTTCTTCCTTGCATTTCATCCTATTTCTTCTTTTTTCCTTCCTTCCTTCTTCTTTCTTTTCTTTTCATTTCTTCGTTTCTTTCTTCTTTCTCCGTTCCTTTCTTCCTTCCTTGTTGCTTCTTTCCTTCCTTCCTTCCTTCTTTCCTTCCTTTCTTCTTTTTCTCTTTCTTTCTTTCTTTCTTTCTTTCTTTCTAATTTCTTTTTCTTTCTTATCTCCTTCAAAATGCAACCTGAAGACCCTTTCTGGTGAAGATTCCCTATATGAATTTTAATTTTCACTTCCTTGCTGCAAGACTGGAAATTCACACATCTTACTGCAGTTTATGCCTGATTATCTACATATCACCTTGGGCCTCAGTGGATAATAAGCAGAGATGACAGATTGTTTCTGTGGACTTTATAAAACACAGGTAATTTATATTTATTCCATATATTATATTGGGCTGAATTTTTAGTTCTACTGTAGAAAAAAATGACCCTTCCCCTACATCTTTGCTTCTCCTTCTTTGTAGCTCAAATTAAAATAATAAAAGAACAATATCCTAAGTGGCTTCACTCCTAGATTAATTTCACAATGGACTACATTTAGCAGTCAGCCCTATGACATTTCAGAACTTCTTTGGTATTGATCTCCACTGTCTGATCATGCAGAAAACAGTGCAATTGGGTTTAATCCAGTCCATTCCAGGAAAGGCAGCTCCTAAGAGTAAGTGGACAGCAAAATACCTGTTTACAGTAACTGTACCTCATCTAGAAGCAATACTCAATGAAGGGATCTATTTTTCCCCTGAAAATTCACCTTATCTTGATTGTACTCTCACCTCTCTCATTCTGACTGTCATTTCATTGTGAGAGACTAATTTGTTCTTTGATTGTCAGAGAGCCTTAGAGTAAAATTGTGAACCAGGTAAAACTTAGAACCTCAATTTTTTTTTCAATAAGTGTTCTATAGTCAAGTGAAAACTTTAGTTTGTTCACTCTTCTCATAAAGGCTGCTTCATTAAGTCATCATCACCAATGTCAGGGTTTACTGAAAACAAAGTGATGCAGTATTCATGCCTCATATTTTATAACATTGATATCTTTTTGAGAAGTAATTTGAAGAAATAGAAAGTATCATGTGGATGGAGTTGGAAAATGTTTGATTTTAGTGATGTCTTGGTTTATTTCCAAATCATGACAATAAACAAATTCATTTTACTGCCTCAACCTCAGTTTCCTCAACTATATAGTAACTACAGATAAGAAAGATTTCTGCTGAATCTTGTGTTTATTTTTTTCCACTTTTGATTTCTTATATCCAAGTCAAAGTTGTAAGAACAGAAACATGATGGGAGGGTGAGTTCTTTCTCAAGGAAAATTGGAATAGTTTATGCATCTTTTCTCCCCTCATATCATCTGGCTCACAACTTTGCAGACGTGCCAAATATTTGTTGTATTCAAACACATTTCATATGGAAAGTGATTGATTAATAATCATTAAAATTTACTTTATGAATAATGATTAATTTAAATCTAGGATATATTCCTTCATGGTATAGGGGGTATGTCATGTCATAAATTCAAATACATGGAAAATATTTTGTTAACCACCAATTACTATCTTATCTTTATCTCCTTCTGCAAAATAGTTGGCTTTATTTCCTGTGATGTCTAAAAAAAGCATTCTCCTAACCTTTGTTAGTTGTTCTTTTTTTCTTAAAACACAGTATATCTGAAACAGCAGTTATTTTGACCAGGAAGATACTTGGTGAGAGATGACAATAGAGTTCTTTATTAATTCTGATTCTTTAAGATAAATAGAGCTTTCTTCATTGACAGCTGAAACCATTGGATTACTTCAGTAAGACATTTCCGAGAAGTTATTGATAATAATTGTGTATTTAAGGGACTATTATCGATCTTTTCAAATTAGAATGGAACATTTACAATATGGGAGTAAATTCAGCATTCTGAGAGGGGAAATATTACCACTAATCCAGTTGATTTACAGTGTCATCAAAGATTACTATTCATCTAATGATGCCATTCATAGCTCATTCATGCTAACTTATCCCAGGTATTATTGTATGTTGTGTCACATCTATTAAATTATTGGTATAGACTACTGTATTTCTAAATGCATAATTATAATTTAAACTTTGCAAGCTTTTTTGACATTCAAATTCTTTAATCTTTAAGTGGTTGTACTAGTATTGTTTGGTTATTTACTGACCACATTTTTTGACCTGAGTTATCTTTTCTAGTCTGAAAGCATGTTGAAGAATTTTGGACTAAAAATGATAACTCCCTGAATATTTTTTGCTGTGCCTCTTTCTGAGCAAAGTTTGTGTTTATCAATGTTGAATTAATAGATATTGGAATAACACAATCTCCAAAGAATAAAAAATTAAAGACCCAAAAGAAAACAGGTGCTATATGATGAACACAAGAAAATTATAGTGCATTTTCAATGACATGTTCCTGGAGTGATATAAGGAATTATATTGATCAGAATAGAAAATGAACTGGCCATATAACAGAACTGAGAGATTTTAATATGATTTCTAAAAATGGGTTTTAAAAACAAAAAAGTCAAAGGAAGACTATCAAAATTTTACATAGGTTGTCTATGAAAGATATATGGAGGAAAGTAGACAAAAATAACTTCAATTTTTTTTCATTATATACTCACTACAACCCTAGAGAGAGGTACTACTATCCTTACCTTACAACTGAGAATAGTGAGACAAACAGTGCTAAAGGGACTTGCCCAAGGTTATATCTAAAGCCAGATTAGAATGCAAGCTTTCTTGCCTCCATATTTAGGCTTCTATCCACTTATGTGACCTAGCTGATACTTAAGTTGAGAAAACAGTGATGGAATCCATCAGAAATTATGGATAGGAATATCTATATCTCTGAATTTCCAGTTTATGTACTGAAAAATATTCTATGCAAAAGGATAGTGACACTTAGCAAATTCTTCTACATACTTCCCAGTTTATATGCAAATATTTTGTTGAAAGAATTGATTGTACATATAATACCTATATCATAGTATGGCAACTAGGAAGCTGGCTTGGAAATGATGAAGATCTGCATTCAAGTATGAATACAAACAAATTCTATATGACATTGGACAAGTTACTTAATTTCTCAGTTTCCTATATAAACTCTTTAATCTGCAAATAAATATTATCCATATTGATAGTAGTTTTCTCTTATGATAGTTCCCTATAATTGTGAAATCATAAATATCTTTCTTAATAAATATTTATGCTTCTTTCCCTATCCTCTTTTCCCCTCAAATATATATATTTGCCTAACTTTGTGTTCAATATCTACTATGAAATAGAGAGGGAGAGGCATTTATATTCCAAAGGGGAAATTTTTTTTTTACTCACCTATGATCTTGTATTGGTTTTGAGTCAAAAATAAAGAAAAAAGGAGCAATTCCAACAACCATGTTAAAGATTATTCCCTAAACTGATTAAATCCATTTACATTAAAGTGATTTGAGGCACATGAATGAAAATGCTAGATCTATACCAGACAGAAGCAAGGTTATTGCAATTATTGACATATATTTTGTCATAAACACTTCTTTTGTTTCTAGGGAGATGAACTGACTGTATTACAGATGTCTCCAATGGCAGACAGTGCTTCTTTGTGTTTCAAATACTTTACTAAAATATCCCAAATCGATAAGAACATTCTAAAAGCAATTCTCTCTTAGGTAGAGATATACCCTAAAGCTATGAATTTCAGGTATATGTGCATTATTCAGTAAGCAGTGACAGTGAAAGTTACTTTAACAGTTCTCATTTCATTAGGTGGTGTATAGCTGAAAAATACAGAACACATTTTCACACACAATTCCCTTAATCTCCTTGTAAGATATATGGATATATGCCAAGGTAAACATAGTTAGATTCCTGATTCCACAGGATAACCATCCTTTTGTTTTTATACATCTGTTTATCTAAATTCAATAAAGTGAATTCTTTTTTTCACAGTTGTGAATAAAACAAAATATTTTCTCTATACAACTTATCTGCATATTATTCACTTATTTGAACAATATTTTGCCTGAACAGTTATCCACTTCTCTGATCAGACTATATGGAGGTGCTATGTGTAGTTTTAGATTTAATTTTTAAGGAAAACAATGATATACTTAGGGTAAGGGCAAACAGGATGATCACAGAAAAGATGCATCTGCTCAGTAAATGCTTTAGTAAGTTTAGGTGAAATGTCAGAATTGAAATATTTAAGTTGAATTCGGTGACAGTGCTGATTGGATTGATGAGTCAAGTGGAAGGAAAAGAATAAAGAATTTCTGAATTTCTAGTGCATCAAGTTTATAAGAAGAAGAGATAAAAGAATAAGTATACAAGATAGCAATGGAGAGAAAGGGATTGAAGTGTCCACCTTTATGTTCATGGTCTTCATACCTATTCATCTTTCATATATAAATATGTAAATGTAAATATTTTCATATGTAAATGATCTTCCCATCATATCAGTGTGTCCATGTTTTCTATTACGTTAAGCAGAATAATAAGAACCACCATTGTGCATGATGAGTGAGGATGAACATTCATGCAGTATCTAAGCCAAGTCAATGCTCTGATCCATTGTGACCCTCTCTCTCTCTCTCTCTCTCTCTCTCTCTCTCTCTCTCTCTCTCTTTGTGTGTGTCTGTATGTGTCTCCCTCCAAATATACCATATATGTACATGTATATAGATATACATATGCATATACATATATAGATATAGATGTAGATGTAGATATAGATAGACATAGACATACACATACACATAGATATACACATATTATATATATATATATATATATATGTATATGTATATATGGATTTTTTTTCCTTCTATAGTTAAAGCCATGGGTGACTATGTCTTGCTTTCTTCCTAGACAGCAGAAGACGGGAGGTTTACATTAGCAAATTAACTTGATTTGCCTCGTACTTCCCCTTGTCTGCTTCTGAGACAACTAGACAACTAAATAATGTTGGCATGGCAGAAAACTTGAAATGGCCCACTGGCAGTCCTTGGGAAAACACAAAGCAATGGGTTCAGGGTTGCATCAAACCTATTTGGCATCATACCACAGAAGAATCAGTAAAAAAAAAAAAATAAGGCAGTTTAGACTGGAGAAGATAAGACTTAGTAGGCATTTAATAGTTATCTTCAACTATCTGGGGAACTGTGAAGTGGAAGAGGGATTAGACATGTTTTGTTTGTCCCTAGAGAAAAAAGCCCTATGGAAAAGTAGTGTAAATAGCACAGAAGCAAATTAAGATTTAATATAAGAAAATCTAACAAATAATTGAAACTATATCAAAGTGAAATGATGTATTCATCAGGAAGTAATGTGTTCTCTCTGGAAATTTTCAAGAAAATTTGGATCTTGAGTTAAATAAACAATATAAGTAGATTCCCATTTAAGCATGGGTTATACTAGATAGACAGACAGATAGATAAGATAGAAAGATAGACAGGGATACCTTTAAAGTTTAAATCCTGAAGTTCTGAAACCATCTAACTTAAGACATTGTGATAGTTAAAAAAAATAGTATCTTATCCATCTATCTATCTACATACTGTTTTAGTTTGTTTTGTTTTCTTCCATATCCTTTCCTTGAAAATTTCTCTATCTAAATGTTCCTGAAGTGATGAAAAATTCCAGATACTAGAAAAGTCCATCAAAATGCCACTGCCAGGCCTTCAGTATTGAAGAGGACCATACCAACCAACCAAATGATTGGAGAAATGATTTGCAGATTTATATTTATTATAGTGAGAATATTCTGTGCAAGGCAACCTTCTTACTCATTATTATCAAAATCATCACATCTTAGTGCCTGATTTGTAGGTAATAAACCTGTTGGACATATTCTGGCTACTGCAGGAATCTCTTGGCCTTAAAAGGTTTCAATTCCTCCCATATCAGCAAGGCACAATATCAATGCTGCTCAAGCACTAGTCTGTCTTATGTGGTGATAAAATGTGACACTCAGGTATATAAAAACCTGTCTCTCAATGGGATAATCATCAGTTCGGTCTTTCCTCTCAGATCTTTCTTCCTTGAACTGTGAATTATCAAAGAGGATATAATATGACTACCAGGTACATCTTGCTAAAACTCAGAGTTTTTAAGTGATTTATCCAAGGTTAACCACTGAGTAAGGGGCACAACTGTGATTCAGATTCACAGTTTTGCTATCTGCAATCCATATGAATATCTACTTATGTCCCTTATAATGGAGTGGACTCTAGGAAGTAAGAAATATGATTTGGGACTTTTTTTCTTAAAATCAAATCTCAACCTTACTCCAAGCACACATAGGTAACATTTGATTTCCAGTTAGATGATAAAATGATCAAAAGCATTTAGAAAGCCTCTCTTCCTGCTTTTGGTCAATCTCAAATTAGATACCAGATAAAAACTATATCCCATTTCATTTTATTTTCAATTTCAATTTTATAACCTTTTATAACCTATTTTCTCTTCTCCCTCTCAGATAGCATAGATTTTTTTTTAACATTTTGCAAGACAATGGGGTTAATTGGCTTGCCCAAGGCCACATAGCTAGGTAATTATTAAGTGTCTGAGGTCAGATTTGAACTCAGGTAGTCCTGACTCCAGGGCCGGTGCTCTATCCACTGCACCACTTAGCTGCCCCTATTCTTATTTATTTTTAAAAGATATTTTGAATATATATTTATTTAATACTTATATAAAATATATATTAAAGATGCTTTTCTTTGTGTATCACCTAAATTTTCCTGATGTCCCTCCTTCCCCCTTCCAAGAGAATAGGTTTTTATATGCATGGTTCAATAAATTCAAGTCTTGTGTTTCCATGAGCATACTGATTTAATAACATAATATGTCAGTTCAATATTTACACTGAATATTGCTTCATCAAACCCATTTCTAGGCTTCTTTCCCATTTTCCCCTATTCAGAACATTCTAACTGAGTTGTGTCCAGAACTTTCCCTTTCCATATATGATTTCTGGATTATTATATTATATCAGTGTAAGATTCATAACTGAAAATACCCTGACCTACAATAGATATAACCTTAGGAGTCTATTAGACTATCTTCTATATACAGTGTTCCATGGTTTTGTTTTGTTTTTTTTTGAGCACTGAGAAAGCAAAATCTGTTGAGGCTAGCAAGACATTAAAATGAAGCATGCCATGAAAGTCAGTCTGTTTTCTTTTATCATTTACATTTTGTAGCAAAGGAAAGTGCTTTCAATACAATAAAAATATGGAAACAATATAATTTTTACAATTTCAATTGAATTAAATATTTGCTAAGTACCAACTATATGTAAAACATATGGACCCTCTATATAACACAAAAGTGACAGAGGTACAAAACCCATGATTTTAAGATTAATATTGGAATTTGTTTGGAGGAGAAAGGCAAGGAAGTCTATGGAGCACAAGAATACCCAAAGAATATAATTTCTGTTATATAAGTTCAGACAGAGTATTACAGGAACCTAGCAGTAAGATAGAAAACATTTAGTTGTAGAAAAATGCAATGGAAGATGTAGAATTTGAAAAGAGCCTGAATAACCATCTTGACATCACAGGATGAAAGAGAACTTCACCCTTCCCTAACCACTTTAGAGTGGGTAGAGATTTTCTATAACTACTTTGTATCGATTATGATAACACATACAATTTGTTGGTAAACTGAAATTCTATACAAAAAAGGAAAATCCTTGTCTTTACAGAATTTCTCTTCTGCTGGCTTCAATGTGTAAGGATGACCATGTGGACAACTGCAAGTTAGTAATGTGATACTTTTCATTTCAATGTGATGTGAGTCTATGAAGTTTGTTTATGGAATGGAGCTGATCTTATTTATATTTTCTTTTCTATGAGTTATGCTTAAAATGGCATGTTCTTAGAGGAAGAGAAGAATATTCCTTGCCTACCCTTTGTAGTTTAAAGAACCATCTTTATCTTGGCAAGAAAGAGGGAAGGGCAGAAGACTGCTCCTTTCTTAACACTTGAATATGGTGCAGAAGCTAATGAAGGCATTGATAATATTGATTAAATGTAATCATAGTATATCTGAGACTGGTTTGAAGTTGGTAGGGGGAGGTCTGAGAAAGAAAATATCCCCTTTATCAGACTTCTTCAAGGATGCACAAGGATGGTATTTTGACTATTATTAATAAGGAGAAGGGAGAGGATAGCATTATTTTTATATCTATTTTCAACATTCATTGATTTTAATTTAGTTTAGAATTCTCTCTGAATCCTCCATAATCCATTGAGAAAGCAAGAAATATGATATCAATTAATCATTGGATGCCATGTAAAGTACATTTTCTTATTACCATGCTGCAAAAAAATAAGAAGCAAAATATATAAAATTGAAAATGCTTCAATGTGTACACTGATTATTTCAGTTGTCTCTCCTGAGGTGAATAATATTTTCCATCATAGGTCCTTTAGTATTGTCTTAGATCACTGTTAGAGCAGAGTAGATAAGTTTTTCATAGGTGATCAGTCAGTATTGCTGTTGTGTAGACATTTATCTCCTGGCTGTGATCACATCATTTTACATTAGTTCATGTCAGTCTTCTCCAGTTTTTATGAAGCCATCCTGTTCATCATTCTTTCAGTCATATACCACAGCTTGTTCAGTTAATTCTCAACTGATGATCATCCCTTCAATTTTGAATTTTTTCCACCACAAAATGAACTGCAAAAAAATTTTTACTTTTCCTTTGTGTCTTATCACTTTAGGATATAGACCTTGTTATAGACCTAAAAGGGTTGTGGAGAAGTGGGAAGGAAAGGGAGAATTTGAAACTCAAAAATTCAAAATAATTGAATTTTTAAAATAGGTATTTAAAAAATATAATGTTCTTGTCTCCCCTCCCTTTCCCAGTAACTGATGGCCCAAAGTTTATCTTTATGTACCCTTGTATTGTTCTGTTGGAAGGGACCATTTCTATCTTTTTTTGTCTCCCACTGCCTCTTTAGCACCACAACCATGGTACCAAAACATTCCTGAACTAAAGAATAGATTAAGATAAGATCACTTCCTAATATCCTTATGTTCAACCCTTCTAAGTACATTCCCACCCTCTGCCCTTATTGTGCTACAAACTTTTACATATCTAGTAAAGTCCAGTCACTTCTGACTTAAATATATATAGTGACTCTAAGTATTGGGACACTCTGAAGGTCTCTCTTAAGAACTCTAGCTTTGATTGTAAAGCATGGGAAACATTGGCACAGGTCCACCCCTAATAGGGTGCCCTCATCAGAAAATGTACTGAGTTCCATGAGCAAGGCAGAATTAAACAGATCAAAGTAAATGTGAAATACGTAAGAGTAGAAAAACATTCCAGATGCTCACTTGGACTGCATTTATTTTTAAGTTTTTTTTTTGGTGTGTTTGTTTTTGGAAGGCAATGGGGTTAAGTGGCTTGCCCAAGGTCATACAGCCAGGTAATTATTAAGTGTCTGAGGCCAGATTTGAACTCAGGTACTCCTGACTCCAGGGCTGGTGCTCTATCCACTGCACCACCTAGCCTCCCCTCACTTGGACTGTTTGTGCCCTACCTTTGGTAGAGTATTCTAAGCTCATATTGGTCTAATCGGCCATGGTCAAATGCACTGCAATTTGTTTCAAACACAGCAATGTCATTTTGGACCATTTCCAGCTCAGGTTTAGCCCTACCAATTTCAAAGCAAATTCATGCATACTATTATTTTGCTTTTCTGTCTATTCAGAAAATCTGGTAGGTATGAGATGGCAACTCAGAGTTTTAATTTTCATTTCTCTAATCAATAGTGATTTAGATTTTTTTTCATATAACTATTGATAGCTTTAATTCCTTCTTCTGCAAATTGCCTTTTAATATCTATTGAATTTGAAAGTGGCTTTTATATCTATAAATTTGATCTCTCTTTCTTTTTTGTTTTTTTATTTTTTCCAAATACATGTAATGAAAGTTTTTTCAACATTCATCCATATGCATATCTATATGTTTAAGCTACAAAATTTCCTTCCACTCTCCCTTCCCACCACTCTCCCTCAGTGGCAAAGAGTCAGGTTAATATTATCCATATATGTTTGTGTTAAATATGTTTACAGATTAGTCATTCATGGTATGAGAAATTAGGATTAAGGGAAAGAAATACATAAGATACATGTTTTTAAGTGAACATAGTATTCATCAGATTCTGAATGGGGTTTTCTGTTTGTTTTGTTTAGTTTTGTTTTTCTTCCTCTGGATGGGGATAGCATTGTCTATAGCATGTCTAACAGGGTGGTCCTAATTCTCTGAACTACTGAGAGAAGCTGCATCCATCAGGGTTCATCATCTCACAATGCTGTTGTTAATGTGTACAATGTTCTCTTGGTTCTACTCTTTTGGCTCATCATCAGATCCTCAATTCATTCCATGTTTCTCTAGAGTATGACCATTTCTTTTATAATATCCATGTACCATAATATTTTTAACCATTCCCCAATTGATGGACATCCCCTCAGTTTCCAATTTTTTTTGCCACTTGTTTTCTTTTATATTTGAGGAATGAAACCTTTACACTAGAAATTTTCTGCAATTTTTTCCTTTTTTCCTTCTAATTTTGGCTGCATTGTTTTTGTTTGTGGAAAAAATATTAATTTAATGTAATCTAAATTGCCCATTATACTTCCTATAATACTTTCTGTTTCTTTTTTGATTACAAATTTTTTCTTTATCATAGATCTGGCAGGTATTATTTTTCAATATTCTCTAATTTATTTTTTATACCATTAACTAAATCATGTTCCTATTTTGGTGATCAGTATGGGATGTTGATTTGTGTCTACTCTTCTCAACTGCTTTCTAATTTTCCCAGAAATTTTTGTTAAATATGGAATCACTGTCCCCAATGCTTGTATCTTTGATAGTCAAACATTACACTATATTTGAAGCTATTGTGTTTTATGGGTCTCATCTGTTTCATTAACCTTCCACTTTATTTCCTTATCTATTCCAAATTGTTTTCATTGTTAACATTTTGTAATATAATTTGAAAACTGGAATTTCTAATCCTCCTTCCTTCGAACAGGTTTTCATTGATTCATTTGATATTATTTAGATTTTGTTCTTCCAGCTGAATTTGCTTTTGCTTTTGTTTTTTTTTATTTTTTTCATTTTGTAGAACTAAAATAATTCTTTGGAAGATTACTATGGAACTGAATCAGTAAATTAATTCATAGAATTGTCATTTTTATTATATTGTCTTGATCTATCCATGAGCAACTGATATATCCCCAATTGTTTTATAGCATTTTGGAAATAATTCCAAATTGCTCTATAGAAGGATTGGATCAGTTCACAACACCAACAATCATGCATTAGTGTCTCAGTTTTTCCAATTCCTTCCAACATTTCTCATTTTCCTTTACTTTCATATTTATCAATATGATAGATATGACTTGACACCTCAGGGTTCTTTTAATTTTCATTTCTCTAATCATTAATGATATAGAATTTTTTTATATGACTATTCTTGGATCATTTTCTTGATTAGAGTAGGAAAGTCTTTCACAGTTGATCTATTGCTACCATTATTTCCTGGTTCTATTCACTTCACTTTGAATCTTTTCATATGTGTATTCTCATACTTTTTTCCCCTGAAACCATATTATTCCATCATTTCTTATTGTACAATAGCACTTAAACAAAATCATACATCACAATCTTTCCAACCATTCCCTAGTTGATGGACATTCCCTCAATATCCAGATATTTGCAACCACACAAAGAGTTGCTATAAATACTTTTGTACATTTAGTGCATTGGCACATATTTTTGCTTTGATCTCTTTTGGATACAGATCTAATAGTAGTATTGGTGGGTCAAAAGTTTTGCATAATTTTATAGCCATTTGTGCATTGTTCCTATTTTTTCCCAGAGTAGTAGGTCTAATTCACAATTCCAACAAAAGTTCATTAATGTCCTATTTCTCATCATACTTTCTAGCACTTGTCATATTTGACAGGTATGGCATACGACCTAAAAGTTCTGCAAATTTGTAATTCTCTCTAATCAATAGTGATTTAGAATGATTTTTCATATGATCATAAAGTGATTTGATTTTGTCTTCTGCAAACTGGTCTTATCCTTTGACCATGTATCAGTCAGGTAATATCTCTTATTTTTATAAATTTGAGGAGAATCTTTTATCAGAGAAACTTGCTATTAAAAAAATTATACTACTACATTGTCTATGGTGACTTTCAGTAAAATGAAATTTCCCACCTTACATGAGCAGATGAGATGAGAAATATACAAAGTAGCAGTAATATTGCAGGATGATCACTTCTGAATGACTCTCCTTTTTCTCAGTAATGCTGTAATCCAAGAAAACTCTGAAGGATTTATGATAAAGAATACTATCCATCCCCAAAGACGGAATTAATGGTATCTGAATAAACTTTGAGCATATTTTTAAACTTTATTTTCTTGAGGTTTCTCTCGTTTTGGGAGTAGTATGTTTATTTTCATAACATATCTATTATGATTATTTTTTTGCATGATCACACATTTTTAACTTGTATGAAATAACTTGCTTTCTCAATGAAAGGAAGTGGGGTGGGAAGAAAGGAGAGAGTTTGTAACTCAAAGGTTAAAACTGAATGTTAAAACTTGCTTTTATACTTAACTTGGAAAAAATAAAATAAAATAAATTATAAATGGGATTTTTTAAATGCAATTTCCCTGATTGTCTTTTTAAAGTAGACCTAATTTTTGCTGTTTTTTTGTCTAAGATCATGACTATCTCTATTGTTACTTTAGCTGAAGCATAATAGAGTCTGCATTAGTCCTTTAACTCTGTGTGTGTGTCTTTAGTTTCAGTAGTTCTCTCTTATAAACAACTAATTGTTGGATTCTGGTTTCTAATCCATGCCTATTTATTTACATTTTATGGATGAGTTGAATTCATTTAAATTTACTATTCTATTTTCTTCTGTTCATGCTTCTCTGTCTCTCTCTCTCTTTCTCTCTCTCTCTCTCTCTCTCTCTCTCTCTCTATATATATATATATATATATGTATATATATATATACATATATATATCTACAGATAGATATAGATAAGAATAAAGATAGAGATAGATATAAATATCTATCTCTATTTCTATCTAAATGTATTCTACTCCTTCTCAAAAGTCTGTTTTGCTTCTAACCAGTGTGTTTTCCTTAATCTGTTCTTTCTTTTATCAAAATCCTTTTCTCGTGTCTTCTTTTCTTATTTCCCTATTTAATGAGATCAATATGGATCCATTAGCACTGAGTAGTTGAGATGAATCATATGTCTTTGGCTCATAAATAGCCTTTAGGTCATCATAAAAAGCTTTTGGGGGCAGCTGGGTGGTGCAGTGGATAGAGCATGGGCCCTAGAGTCAGGAGTACCTGAGTTCAAATCCGGCCTCAGACACTTAATAATTACCTAGCTGTGAGGCCTTGGGCAAGCCACTTAACCCCATTGCCTTGAAAAACCTAAAAAGAATGCTTTTGGTACTATCTGCTTAAAATTGAATTTTAGCTGCCTTCTTACTGAACCAGGAATCCTGCATCTCTATTAGCTTCACTTGTATTTTATTTTTGATGGAATTAAATTCTGCATTCTTAGAAATGGATGAACTACCCTACTGGTAAACCTTGTGGAGTTCTCAATTTTCATTTATCAGCTTCTATATTTCCCCATCGTTTTCATCAAACCAGTGTTAGTGTTTGTGGGTTTTCTGGCTAAAATGAGTAAATGTAGTACTGTACACGAAATCTCTGAAAGCTGCCCACTCTTTTTCTGCTCTACTATTGCCAATTGTTTTTGACTCAATTTCCTTCCAAGTTAATAACAAACAGTTGCTGCTCAGAGTAATATTCTAATTTCCTGACGTTAATTCTTCTAGTATTCATTTTGTCTATTACCTTAGAGAGGATGAGTCTGCTATCAGTCCAGCACTTTACACCACACAATGCCTTTATCACACTCACTCCTTCCTGTCTCACCTCCTTATGATCACATAGTCTAATAGATGTCAATGTTTGCTATGATGGTGCACCCAGGAAGTTTTATTGTATTTAGCATGTTTTTAGCATGATGTTTGCAATGAAAAAGTTATGAGATGCTGATGGATTCTCACTGATTAAAGATAGGGACATGATCCTAGAGAGATTGATTGTTACTTTGTCACTTTATTTTTACTTATTGTTACTTTAGCTGAAGTGTTCTTAACAGACCATAATCAACCAAAACAGAATTCATTGACCATTAACCTCAATTTGATGTCACTAAATCCCTAACTGAGGTTCCAACTTCAGAAGAAGTTTTGAATATCATAAGTTCCTTTCAAGTGGCAAAGTAACTAGTGCTGATTCTATTCCAGCTAAGATCTACAATGTGGGAAGTCCATTGTTCATCCAAAAATTAACTGAAATACTTCAATTTATATGGCATGAAGAGGTTATACCCCAACAATTCAAGGATGCCCCCATTTTCCATCTTCATAAAGGTAAAAGGAATAGATTTTCCCTTGACAAATACAAATACTCTTTTAGTCATTGTTGGTAAGATTTCTAGCCAGCATTCTTCTCAATAGCATGATCTTTTTCACCTGAAAGATGGTCACCACCTTGAGAACCAGTGTAACTTCAGAAAGGGTTGAGGAATAGCTGATATGGTACTTGCTTCATGACAGCTCCAGTAAAAATTCCAGGAACAGAACAATGGTCTGTATACAACATTTGCAGATCTCATCAAGACCTTTGATAATGTCAGTCATGAGGGTTTATGGAAAATCATGTTAAAATTTGGTTGCCTGGAGAAATTCATCATTATTGTACAACAATTTCATGACAGCATATATAGATATCTAGGTTCTTGAAAGTGGACAATACTCTAGAGACTTCACAGTCACCAGTGGAGTGAAACAAAGATGTGTCCTTGCTCCCATACTTTTTAGCAAGATGTTTTCAGTCATGTTGTCAAATGCCTTCACTGAGGATGAACATAGCCTTAAGGTCAACTACTGCACTTATGTCAGATTCTTCAATCTGAAAAGAAAATAAGCCAAGACCAAAGTGGAGGGAGTGTTGGTGCATAACAGGTGATTTTGCATTCAGTGCAGACTCTGAAGCTGAGATACAACAAAATATGGATCATTCTCTGCTGCTTGTGCTAATTTTGGTCTAATAATTAACATCAAGAAAATACTGGTACTTCATCAGTCAGTACCACATCATCCATATGTGAAACCATTAGTTACAGTAAATGGAGAAGTTTTGAGTAACATGGCAAAGTTCAGTGATCTTGGCACTTACCTTCACTTACCTCCTTTCTAAGGGGGTATACATCATCGATAAAGAAGACACAAACATATTGCCAGAGCTAGCTCAATATTTAGGAGGCTCCAAAAGAAAGTGAATAAGGGGGCAGCTAGGTGGCGCAGTGGATAGAGCACGGGACCTGAAGTCAGGAGTACCTGAGTTCAAATCTGACCTCAGACACTTAATAATTGCCTAGCTTTGTGATGTGGGCAAGTCATTTAACCCCATTTCCTTAAATAAAAAAAAAAAATTTAAAAGAAAGTGCAGAAGAGATTGACTACCAAACTTAGGTCTACTGAACTACAGTGCTGACCTCATTACTTTATGCCTGTAAAACTGGACAGTCTACCTGCACCATGTCAGGAAATTGAATTGCTTCCATTTAAATTGTCTTGGGAAGATTCTGAAGATCATCTGGCAGGAGAAGATACCAGACAATGATGAGGTCCTGCCTAGAGCTAAACTGCCAGTATTCCAACATTACTACAGAGAGTACAACTATGATGCGTTGGACACATTGTTAGAATTTCAGATGAACACTGACAAAATAAAATGATTTTAGGAGAACTCACACAGGGCAAGTGCTCACAAGGAAGTAAAAAATGGTACCAAGACACCCTGAGAGTCTCAATGAAGTTAGAATTGATTCTATAATGTGAGAGACATTATCACAGGACTACCCAGCATGGTATGCCATCATCAGTGAGGGTGCTGCACTCTATGAGGGAGACAGAGTTGAAGAGGCCCAAAGGAAACATGATATACATAGGTTTAGAGTGCCCACCCCAAGTGTTTACATGAACTATTTGTACCTGTCCTGTGGTGGAACATTCTGGGCTGATCAGTCATAGTCAGATGCACTATGATTTGTCTCAGGCACAGTAATGCCATTTTGGTCTTCTTCAATAAAAAAAAAAAGAACAAGAACCAACCAACCAAACCATTTAGTGTGATAGATGTCTATGCCGAACATAGTTTGTTTTTCCCCCATGAACTAATTCTAATGAGAGTCAAATTAAGGTATTTCTTGCCACCTCCCATTTTTCCTTCCAATGTAAAAGCTCTTCTTTAATTGCCTCTTTTAAATGACATGTTTCCCATTCTGCCTCTCTTCTCTATTCTCCAATGCATGTCTCTTTTTCATTCCTAACTTTTGAGCATCGTAATATAAAAAAACTTATTTATACATCTATAAAAACTCCTTTTACCTTCATCAATAATGATACAATTATTAAGACTTAAATTCATTATATCCCCATATAGGAATGCAAATAGTTTAATTTTATTGAGTCTTATGATTACTAATTCATACTTACTTAATTTTTGGTTGTTGCTCTAAAGTCCTGTGTTTGAACATCTTATTTTGTATTGAGTTCTAGATTTTTCATCAAGAATCTAGTGAAAGTTCTCCATTTGATTAATGTCTGCTATTTTCTCCCTGAAGAATTATACTTAGTTTTTCCACATAGATTGTTCTTGGTTGTAATTCAACTCATTTGCTTCCAGAGTACCACATTCCAAGCTCTCTGCTTCTCTATTATGAAGGCTACTAAATCTTATGTAATGCTGACTGTGGTACCATGGTGTTTGAATTGTTTTTTTCTGGTTATTTACCAGATTCTAAAAGTGTTGACATTTCTCTACAATATTCCTGGAAATTTTAATTTTTCAGGAGGTGATTCATAGATTCTTTCAATTTCCATTTCATCCTTTTTATCTCAGATAAATTTTCCTTTATAATTTCCCCAATTTTGATTAATTTATTTTATAATCATGGCTTTAGACAGTCCTTTGATCTATATTCCAGATCAGTCGGTTTTCTAATATGAGATGATTTACAATTTCTTCCATTTTTTTCATTTTTTCATTTCTTAAAATGTTCAAGAATAATTAAGTTCCACTTTCCCAGTTCTAATTTTTAAGAAATTATTTTCTTTAGTGAGCTTTATACCTCTTTTTTGAATAGGACTATTCTGATTTTAAAATATTTTCTTCAATGTTTCTGTGCCTCTTTTACCAAGTTTTTAATCTTTTTTATAATTTCCTTTATTTACTGTAATTTATTTTTCCAAATTTTCCTCTACTACATTTATATCAATATTTAACTCTTTTAGAAATTTGTACTGGGCTTGTGTTCAATTAGCATTTTTCTTTCACACTGTGGTTGCATATGTTTTTACTCTATTGTCTTCTTATAAAGTTTATGTCTTGATCTTCCCTGCTATTACAATAGTCATTTATGGTTTCTTATATAACAATTTTCAAATTTTTCATATACCATAATTTGTTGAACTTTTCCCCAATTCGTGGGCATCCTCTCAATTTCCAATCTTTGCCACTTCAAAAAGAGGTGCTATGAATATTTTGGATCATGTGGAACTTGTCACATTTTTCATAATTTCTTTTAGGATTTAGCCCTAGGATTGGAATTGGAATTGTTGTATCAAAGGGAATGAACAGTTATAATTATTGTTGGGCATAGTTCCATATTGCTCTCCAGAATGCTTGGATCAGTTCACAATTCCACCAGCAATGCATTAATGTCCAAATCCTCCCCAAACCTCTCCAAAATTGATCATTTTCCCTTTTTTGTCATCTTAGCCAGTCTAAAAGGTATGAGGTGATACCTCATGGTTGTTTTAATTTGAATTTTTCTAATCAATAATGATTTGGAGCATTTTTTCATATGATTATATATAGTTTTAATTTCTTAATTTGAAAATTGTTTGTTCATATCTTTTGAGCATTTATTAATTGGGGAATGACTTGTAACCTTATGAATTTGATGCAATTCTCTAAATATTTTAGAAATGAAACCTTTATCTGAACTCCTAGTTGTGAAGATTGCTTCCCAACTTTCTGCTTTCCTTTGATTTTTGGCAGTATTGATTGTACTAGTGTAAAAACTTTCTAATTTAATATAATCAAAAGCATTCACTTTGCAATTTATAATTTACTCTATTTCTTACTTGGTTATAACTTTTTCCATTTCCATAGATCTGATAGAGTATTTCTTGATTTATTAAATTATCTGTGGTATAGCATTTTATAACTAAGTCCTGTACCCATTTTGTCCTTATTTTGGTAGGAGTTTAAGAAGGGGAAGAGAAAGTATTTCATGGGGCAGGAATAATTAATATAGATATGACTTCATTCTGTTATGTGTTTCTTCTAAGGTGGATGTCTCTTCAACCAGACAGAGCAATGACCCCTAATTCCTTTTTTTTTCTCTGAATCTTGTTCCTTCTTCCATGCTGAAATCTCTAATTTCCTTGCTGACAATACAGCTTTTTAAAGTTTCTGTTAAGGGCAGCTAGGTGGTGCAGTGGATAGAGCACCAGTCCAGTATTCAGGAGTACCTGAGTTCAAATCCAGCCTCAGAAACTTAAGAATTACCTAGCTGTGTGGCCTTGGGCAAGCCACTTAACCCCATTTGCCTTGCACAAAAACTAAAACTAAAACTAAAAAAATGAAAGTTTCTATTATAAGGGGCAGCTAGGTTGCACAGTAGATAGAGCACCAGCCCTGGAGTCAGGAGTACCTGAGTTCAAACCTGGCCTCAGACACTCAATAATAGCTTTGCGACCTTGGGCCAGTCACTTAATTCCATAGCCTTAAATAAATAAAAATCATATTAAAAAAAATTTCTGTTGTAAATGTTACTAGATCATTTCTTCTCATTGAATTTACTTGACATGATTTGTTCAGCATGATCAAGATTGGCTAACTGTGATTTTAATTGATCTTTATAAGCAATAAATATGGTTCTAGGAATATATAATTTGTGGATAATTGTCATACAGACAACACCTATGTCCACTGAACATAAGGTCAGGAGACCTAGTTTGACCAGTACAACTTATTTGACCTTAAGTTATTCTCTGAGCCTCGGTGTCTTAAACTGTACTGTAATTAGAGGAGTTATATTCAGATCCTATCTTGGACACTTAATATGTGTCTTTGAAGAATTTAATTATTATCCCTCATCCTAATTTCCTCATCTATGAAATTGTTTTGGACTAGATGAACTTTGAGGACCACTTCAGGGCTATACCTAGGATTTTGTCTTAAAGAATTACTATGGAGATCTATGTCATGATGCATATAAAGTTTTTTTAACTGTTAAATTCTTTACATATTGCTTGTCCTTCATTTTGAAGAGGATCAGTGACATCATGGATGATGTCTTGATTTGTGTGTGAATTAAATTTAAGTGAGACAAAGTTGCACAATCATCAATCTCATTCTCTCTCCCAAAATTATCAAAGTCTAGTGAAAAAACAAATGTTAAGATGTCTGGTGATGACCTGGGATGCTGTAGATGACTTTGGTGTCTTCAATGTTTGACCGAACTCTAAGTACTCTGTAATGTCTCTGTCAGCTCCCTTCATAGCAATTGGAAGAAATTGTTTTCAACCATTCCACCAGAGGAAGTCTTCCTCTTGTGGTAGACACCTCTCTAACTTATTGATGAGTTTGAGGTCTTTCACATACCTTTAACCTGATTCAGCCCATCTATTACAGATGGTTTGCTGGTATGTGGAGATGAGAGATGGGTAAATGTGGGACAACAAAAGTGAATGACCAACTCTGAAAAAGAGCTCAACAAGTCCTTAGACCAAAGGTATTAGTCTTCCTTGAATACATACATTTTTGACAAGGCTTCCCAATCTAGGAAGGGTTCAAGAATAGAACCAGTGATGAAGATGAACTGTGCACCACTCATCTTGGGTCCATGATAGCTAGGTTTAAATATGGAAGGACATAAACATTTATTGTTAACATACTATATACCAGCCACTATGCTAAGCATTATACAAATATTATCTTATTTTTATCCTTATAATAATCCTGATCAATAGGTATTCAATAAGTTTAAAAGCAATAACAATACCCATTCTACATTTTAAGAAACTGAAGTGTCTTATTTAGGGTCAAATAAATAGTAAGTTTCTGAGGATATATTTATATTCATGTCTTCCTGACTTCAGGCTCAATCACATAGTTTCATTAATAAAAATAGCATCCTCACCAGAAGTGTTGGTTGATGCCTGTCACAGAAACTTATGATGACCATTTGTTAAGACTTCAAAGGGATTCAATCTGCTTGACTGACTAGAAATGCCCATGCAGAGGAAATCAGAAGCACTGAAGTATTTAAAAAGAAAAGCTTTGTTTTTATCCTTATTATCTAATGTACTTTCTTTACTTAGACATCTATTATATAATTTCTAGGAATTATAACCATTAAGAATTAGTGGGATGATTGATATTTTTGTATCATGGATATCAAGTATATATCTTTTGGATAGGGACACTTAGCTCTGGAAAGGAACTTCAATGTGACTGTCCTGAGATCTGAACTGAAGCAGATCAGACTCCATGTTGTCAAACTGCTCCTTGACAGGTTCTGGTAGCTATGAAGTGTACGTGTAACCTTGGTGAAAAATATAAATACATATGGGGAATACATATGGACTCACACTGGTCTTTTCTACTACATATGCTTGTGTAGGCAAACAGTCCTGCACTGTATATACCCTGCAGGCACTCATTAAGTGTTTGCTGACTGAGCTTGCTGACTATCAGCAATTTGATCTAATGCGAAGTTTGCTGTAAGCTAAGACTATGTGACAAGCTGTGCATGCCCAGCTAATGCTTTTACCAAGAGGCTGTACCTGTCCCTCCTCTGCACAGATGAGAAGAGGGAGACATTCTTAAGGTTGCTTTCAAAAACTGCCCCTTCTCATTCTTCATGGTTCCTGTACTTTCCATATTTTTGGCAATCTAGATAGAAAGACCACATTTGAAGAAATGGCATATTATCCCCAGGGCTTCCCTATATATAGCATATAAGAAGACAAGGGAGAGTATGCTAAAGTGTAAGGCTTTTCTCTACAAGAATAACCAGTAACAGATTATGATATAAGGCAAAATGTACAGATTCATAGCATATAACAATAATCATATTGATGTCATAATTGCCATTTTACAAAATTCTTTCCTTACAACAATCCCATAAAGTGAGTGTCACAAACAGTGGCATTCCTATTTGAATAAATGATTAAATTATGATTAAGTTCAGTTATGTATCAATATGCCAAAGATTTAGAGTGAGAGGATTTGAGTTCAAGTTTTCATTCAGCCAGAATTAAGTACTAAGAGTTTTTGGACCTTAATCTGTAAAACAAGGGAGTAGGACTAGATGGTCCCAGATGCTAATCTATTCATAATACTATGAGGGAGAAACCACTCCGATAGAAAGCTAGGGATTCTGACTCAAATCATCTTCCATGGTACCTTTCTCATAAGATGACACTACAATGTTATGACTGTCAGGTGACCAAGATTTAGGATCAATGAGGAAAAAAATGCTGTCCTGATTGATGAGTTATGAGATTATGTCCACTACTGTAAATAATTGAGAAATCCCAAGTTTAAATAAACCTTCAGAGTTCTAAAGGAATAATTCAATTCTTTGTCCACTGAAAAAGGATTCTCCTGCTGAATAGGGGGACAGTTTAGATGTCCTCAGTTCTCTTGCTGCTTTGGAATTCAATGATTCTATGAATCCTGAGAATTCCTTATTTTATATCATTAATTAGCATAGCATGCTTTTTTTTGCATAGAAAATGAACATTTCCATATCACATGCAATATAGATGTAGCATATATTTTATTACAGATGCTGCAGAATGCCAACCAGCCAAAACCCATTATTGGAAAAGGATCCTGGCTTTCATTTTACACCAAAAAATTCCTGTTCTGATACTCTCTTGGGTGTCAAACATAGGCCATACATCTTGCATGTAACATAGATGCAATACAGGCATCCCCACTGGGTCTGTGATAAAGATGTTCAAGCATCTCTCTATCTCTCTTCTGGTACAGTTGTTACATCCAGAAAGGATTCAGTTGACTTATAGCATGCCAATTCCAGATAAAGAGGATAATAAGCAGAGAACAAAGAGTACAGCTATAGACTATGTCATGCACAGGTGAGCTATACTTGCTCCATATTATCTCTGGCTATCATAGTAACAACCACTTCATGATTCCTAATGATGATAGTTTTTTAGACAACTGTCAGAAACACCACAGGCATTAACAAGTCTGTGGTTCTTTATTTCTAGATCATTTTGGAAGCTATTCTCTGGCTAATTAATGAAGTAGTTTTCCCCCGAGCAAGACTGCATAAACAGAGAAGACTAAAAGAAAGCTTTGATGCTTCTTAGCTAATCTCAGTCCCAGATGCTATGATGGAACAGGACTCATCACCTCTACTATCAGGGAAACAAGAAAAAAAAGTCAAAAAGAAAGAAAAAAAAAGAAACCACAAAGACTTATAGTCCATCAACATGCAGGTGATATCAGATGCTAAGCATCTCATCAGTGTAGCTAAGTACCTGGGAGCAAGGTCAGGATTTACACATTTTTAAGTGTTCTTTGACTGTGGCATCTGAATTTGGGGATTCAATATATAGTGGTTTGGTGAAAAACAGAGATACCAGTTCAGTGTTTAGTAACTCCAAAAAAAATTTAGTGATTTAACCAGTCCTTTAGTCCATGCCCAATCCAGTTTTTCTCATAAGATTCCTGAAAATGCTAAAAATAAAATTATTTTTTGTTTCTTAAGCAAAAACTATAAACAATAGTAAATGCAATTTATCATTAAAAAACTAGGTTTCAGTGCTTTACTAACAATAATATCTTGTTTCTTAAGCAAGGTTGTATTTTGATGGGGTTGAATGAGTAGTATAAACTGTGAACTAAAGAAGGATATAGGCTCAAGGTATTGCTCAATGTTTAATAACTGGTTCTCCAGGACAAATGTAAATGTATGCATGACATATTTTTACTTTTAATATGTCTTATTAATATGTTCTTTATCACTTTATTTAGATAATCAAGAAAAATAAAGCAAGGTCTAATTTCTCTCATATAACAATTTCACAAGTGTAAATGCCTGTACTGAAAATTTAACATTTGATTGTCATAAACTGGAGCATCTTTAGCATGCTACTAAATGGTGGGAAGAGGAAGGGAGGGAAGAAGAAAAAGAGAGAGGAAAATGAAAATTAAAGTTGATTTTGTTACAAGAGACTTTTTAGGCTTGTAAGAATTTAGTAAGTGTTCTTCTGTTATAGGACATAGATGATAAGATGTATTATGGCACTATTGAATTTTAATTCTCAAAAAAGTCATAGATTATACTGTTTGAACATTATGTGCATAGAGAAAATTTGTCAAGTTTAAACCTTATCAAAACAACATTCAAATCTATATTTTTAAAATCTTTTGAATTGGGCATTTTACAGCAAAAAACAAAACAAAGCAAAACCCAAAGAAACACATTTAGTTGAGTTTTACTCTTCATTCAAAAGTTCCCTAAAGTAGGCCAAAGCTTTCACTCCCATTCTTAGCCCAGAATTTTGATTCTTAAATTCCTATATAACTGGAGTCATGATGTGTGATTTAGATGGTGATAAATGCATCAGTTCTAACATTATGACTCCACCTTCTCTGCAACATAAAGTCTTTTAGAATAAAGTGATGAGAATTTTAAGTGACCTTCCAGGTGTCATATATCCAGTCTCTCTAACCATTATACTTTGTTGTCTCACATATGATTTCATGGCTTATGGCAGTTCCTTTCCTCTTAAAACAGAAATTTGTTTTAAAAATGAGCCTAAGTAATGGCACTGCAGATGATTTATAAAATGTTAAAAATCAAGGGGAAAAAAAGAGTGATACATGAAAATAAAAGAGCCACATGACAAGAACAAGAGATAATTGATATAAAAGGTGGAGACTTAGGTCCCACTATTCTCTCCCCAGTAAAGAGTAAGCAAGGAAGGTTTTTAAATATAGATGAATAGATAATTTATGGGAGAGAATGGCAAGAGACTTATGAGGATGGGTTCTTTATGCACATCAATGGCAGCTATATTAACACTGATTAGATTGCAGTGAGTTTCTGTTTTAAAAATTTATTTATTCTAGTTCTAGGTTGGGGGTGTGTGTGAAAGATAGGTGACAACTCCCACAGATGTTATGGTAGGGTACTTCTGGTTCATCAAAGAAGTGTGTGACATTAGGGGGAATGGTGTGGAAAGAAGCAATAAGATGAACCTTTCCTAAACCTGACACTTTACCAACTCCCCCAGACTGCCAGATAGAATGAGCAAGAGCGGACTGATAGGCAGTGAAAAGCATGGCTGCCAAAGTGTGATTTTAATTGACTGCCAGCTCATATTCCCCTGCATGTATCTTTCCTTTATAAATACTTATGGGAAAACCCAATACAGGAGATCTTTTGGCAGAGTGTCACATTGAAAGACTAGAGAAACAAACTTATTGTTAGAAATCAGAAGTGAATAGGAATTGGTAACTTGTCTTCCTAGCAATTAAATAGAGAGCATTATTCAACCCATTGGGTCTGGCTATAAGCTTGGCAGATTATGTATTTTCAGAGGAGAAGAGGAAATGTTCATATGCTGAATTTATAGTGAATGGGGAGATGAACATCCTCAAAATGTGTCTTTAAATTGACTGGAAACAAAAGGGTCATTGGGAATTTATTAGTATTTAGTATATGAGGAAAAATATGTATATAAAATATATAATAAATAATATTATTTAGTATACTGAACACTTAATAAATATATAACTACATATATAATATATAAACATATATAGATTTTAAGTACATATATATATATATATATATATATATATATATATACACATATATTGTAGGGAGGGGCATCTTTGGCCTGGAGAATTTTCACTGTGAGTAGTCCATCTACAAATACAGATTGACAGCTCATATATAAATTGTAATTAGAGAATTGCCTGGAGATGCTGAAAAATTATTATTTACCAGTGGTCACATTTCTAACATGTGTGAGACTATAGATATGACTTTTGATTCAAAGACTGACTCTCTATACCTGCTACAATATTTACTATACCATGCTGCTTCTTGTTTCTTGGGTGTATTTCCATTAAGAATTTCTTGTCCAAATGGCATCTGTTCACAGAATTCCAAGTACCTATAACTATTATAAATTTTTCTACATATTATAGTATGTTAACACTAATCATCTTGACCTACTTTTACTCTTAGAAGCAGATATGATATAGTAGTCCTAGGAAATTGTGAGAATTGGAAGAACTTAATTCTATTCAGAATCAAGGTGACCATTAAGGTGGTTTCCAAAAGATAGGATGATGCATGAGTAGACTGAGCTAATATAATAAAAATTACATAATAACATAACAAAAATAACATAAATTAAATTACTTTTTCAATGTCATACGAATCAAATTTTCAAAAAATTTATTTTAGTAAGATAGAAAATATAGTTACTAAATTCTTATGGAGGAATAAAAGGTCAAGAATATCAAGGGAATTAATAAAAAAGATAAGAAGGAAAGCAGCCTAGCCATACCAAATCTAAAATTATATTATAAAGCATCAATCAACAAAACTGTTTGGTACTGACTAAGAAATAGAATAGTGAATCAGTGAAATAGATTGGGTGCAATAGAGACAACAGGAAATTACTATAGTAATCTACTGTTTTATTAACCCAAAAGACTCCAGTTTCTGGGATAAAAATCCACTACAATAAAAGCTTCTGGAAAAATTGATAGTATGGCAGAAACTAGGCATAGACCAACATCTTACATGCTATACCAAGATAAGGCTGAAATTGATACAGGATTTAGATATTAAAAACTATTATTATTATTATAAACCAATTGGGAGAACAAGGAAGAGTTTACCTGTAAGATCTAAGGAAAGGGGAGCAGCATGTGACCAAAGACCAGATAGAGACATAATAAAAAACAAACTGGATAATTTTGATTACATTAAATTAAAAAGGGTTTACACAGTAGTAAGCTGGGAAATAATTTTTAATGACTGTATCTGACAAAGGATTCATTTCTAAAATATATAGAGAACTGAGTCAAATTTATAAAAAAAACATTATTTCCTAATTGATAAATAGTCAAAGGCTATGGAAAGACAATTCTCCTTTGAAGAAATAAAAGGTATCTACAGTCATATGAAAATATGCTCTAAATCATTACTGATTAAAGAAATGCATTTCTGAGTACCACTTCATACCTCTCAGACTGGTCAATATGATTAAAAAAGGAAAATTCAATGATGAAGGGGATGGGGGAAACTAGGATATTAATTCATTGTTGGTGGAGTTGTAAACTGATCCAATCATACTAGAGAGCAATTTAGAATTGTGTGCAAAGGGTAATAAAAATGTGCATACCCTTTGATCCAAAATTTTCACTACTGAGTCTGTATCCTAAAGTGATCATGATAAATGATAACAAACCCACATATACAAAAATATTCATAGAAGATATTTATAGTGGCAAAGAATTGGAAATTGAGGGGATGCTCTTCAATTGGGGAATAGCTGAACAAATTATGGTATATGTATGTGACAGAACCTATTGTTCTATAAGAAATCAAAAGAGATGAGATTTCAGAAAAGTCTGGAAACATTTGCATGAATCGACGCTGAATTAGATGAGCCGAACCAGAAGAATATTATACACACTAATAACAACATAGAGTCCAGATCAGTCATGATGGACTTATTTATTTCAGCAGTACAATAATGAAAGATAATTTTTAAAGAAGTATGATGGAAAATACCATCCATATCCAGAGGAGGAATTGTGTAGTTTAAATGAATATCAATATTATTATCTTGAATTTTTAAAAGTTGTTTTATGTATTATGCCATTTTCTCTCTCTAATGCATGGTTAAAAATGTAGAGCCTATATCAGATTGCTTTCTGTCAGAGAGAGAGAGGAAAGGAAAAGGAGCAAGGGAGAAAAACTGTAAAACTCAAAACCTTACAAAAAAAATTATTGGTTAAAGACTACTATTGCATGTAGTTGGAAAAACAAAAAAAAACATTTTTAAAAGAGATGCAAAAATATCATTTTATAAGTTTTCCAAAAGCTGAAGATAAATAGAAATCTTACCAAGGTTTGTGGTGGGATATGAAGTATGACATCCATGACAGAAAGATGATAAGATGGAAGTCTCTTCTCCCCCCCAAGAAATAACGTAAATTTTGCCTGGAACACGACCATTAATGAATGTCATTTTCTGGAACAAGACCATGAAGCTGGGTGAGGAGCAAGTTTCATAGTTTCACAAACATTTGTGATGGGAAAACTGGACCTACTCTCCAATAAAAAAAAAATCTCTGCAAGATCATAGGTTATGTTAGTCTTTTGATGAAATAAACTTCCAAGGCTCTATGAGAGGTAACATCATCAAATTGCAGGAAGGAGAAAGAGAGAGGAGGAATACCTAAAGTTGTGATGTTATTTATTGATTTCCTGGTCTAAAGTGGAGTTGTAAGAGGTATCCACTACAATAAAAGCTTCTGGAAAAATTGATAGTATGGTAGAAACTAGGCATAGACCAACATCTTATATGCTATACCAAGTTAAGGCTGAAATTGATACAGGATTTAGATATTAAAAACTATTATTATTATAAGCCAATTGGGAGAACAAGGAATAGTTTACCTGTAAGATCTAAGGAAAGGGGAGCAGCATATATCAATAAAGCTGACCTTGTGAGAAAATAGCTGCAAAAGCCCACAGATTTTAACAGTTTATTTAACCTGCAAATTACCAATACAATAAACGGGATGAATTTCAATTTACTAAAAGAAGTTGATTGAAGTATATCTGAAGTTGCTAACTTTGAAAAATGACCCACAAAAAATAAAACTTGATAATCAGCCCATTGAGTGAGAGAGGAGAGAAAAGTGGAGAGGAGAGGAGAGAAGAGAGGCAGAGCTAAGCATTCCTATTCTAATTCTTAACATCCTATCAATACATGAACCTTCTTTCCTTCTCTTTACCACTTGAGTTTTAAAAGAAGCATACTCTTTTTAAGGTAAAAGAGGAACTTTGAAAAACTATATTTTATTTTTACCAAAAACCTAGCTTTCAAACTGCTGATGTTCTAAGTGACCCAGGTGACTACCTGACTCTCTAAGTTATGGAGTAATGTCAATCTGTTTTGATGAAAGGAATTTTCATCTGTGAAAATTTTTTTCATATGGGTGGAATTTTTTCTTAACATAAATAACATCACAACTTTAGACCAAAATTAATCCAGCACTTTGGAGAAAGTCTTGCAAAACACAGATGTAAAATAATTTGCAATTTGATATTTATATGATATTTGTAGACTGACAGTACAAAGGAGTATAAAATAAATCTCTTACTCTCTGCCCATGCCGAAGCTTTTCAAATGTCTTTGTCATCAGTAACTATATAATGAATCATTTTTTATTCCTGAGACAGGTGGTGTTGTGACTTGCCTAGGGTCACACATGAATCTTTATTGTCTGAGGTCAGATTTGAACTCTGGTGCTCCTGACACTAAAGTTAGTGCTTTACCTACTGTGCTATCTAGCTTCCTATTCAGGATGAATGCTATGATTCATTCTTTGTCTTTCTGTGGGTTATGATCTTTGAAATCTGTGAATAAGGTCTGTCTTTAGGGAAAGGACAGGTTAGAAAAGTCAAGTTCAGAATTACACGGAGAGGTATCATTAATCATCAACAATGAGGGTTAGATTCTCATCTCTTCTTTTAATCCAGAGGAAAACAAAAAACAGAATCAAACAGTAGTGACTCTTTTCATCATTAGAATTGTAACACTTAGTGTTTTTGCCCATTATAGGCCTTATAGCTATATTTCCTAGATACACATAGCAGAAAATATGTATCTAGGAATATCTGGTTATCTTCAACATTTCAAAGCATGCACATTATAGGAGGACTAACAGATTTGAAAATATGAATCAATCTTTGAATATCATGACACAATGGCCTCTTTGAGGTTCAGAAATGAAGGTGATGTATATTGCACTGATGTGTATACAAATATATACTTCCTGAAAAGGAGCTCCTCTTGGTGGAAAAAGTAGGTGAAATATGGGAGAAGACTGGAATCTTAAATTTATAAACTACACCACTTACCATCAATTACTATCTATACTTTGGAACAAAAGTGGAGAGTGAATTATCAATACAGTAAATTATTTTTTAAACCCTATCAATTATTTCAACTTGTCAATGAATATGTTAAATGTTGGAATTAGAAACACAAATCAAATATAGTCCTTGCCTTGAAGGAGCTAACATTCAAACAGTGGGAAAAACAGAGAAAGAGGTATAGTGATCAGGGAGGAACTTTGTTTCATAAAATTAGTAAGTGAGTGAAGAAGTAGGGAGCAGTTTAACACAACCTTACACTGACAAAATGGAGTTTATGGTTTCAGAAAAGGAAGTGGTAGATTATTGGGGGCTGTGGAAAATTAGATTTTTGCTCAAGGCAACAAGGTCTCTCTCTAGCTGGGGTGAGAAGATGATGTCCCAGGGAGAAGGCAAGAAAGGTCAAAGGAGAATCTAGACAGAGGTGTCTGATATCCACATTTCCTGAGAGCTCTTTTGAAATTTTCAGGTGAAAGATGGTATTGCCAAGATGCTTTAGAGCATTGCTTCCATAATAGGTCTTCTGCTCAAATGCACTTTTTACATACTCTCTTATAATCCTTTTGCAGTTTATTTGGCAAAGATATTGGAGTGATTTATTTCCTTCTTCATGTTATTCTATAGATGAGGAAACCAAGGCAAACAGGGTTATGTTACTTGCCACCAATGTCACACAGCAATACATATCTGAAGTCAAATTTGAACTCAGGTCTTCTTGACTCTAAGTCTCTCTCTCTCTGTTTGCTGCACTACTTAGCTGCCTTGGTCATTTCTCTAAGAAGATATAAACTATAAAGAATAATTTATCATTGGATCATAAACTTAAATTATAAGACATCTGAAAAGTTATAAAATCCATTCTTCCTCCTCCTTTTCCTTTTATGAAGAAATAGAGACCCAAAAAGACTGTGTAACTTGACTAGAGATGGTGTCAAAGTCAGAATTGACACCTTTATAATCTGACTCCCAATTCAAAGGTCTTTGTACTATCTTTTTTATATAAGTTGACCTGATGAATTATATCTATTTCTGATCATTTTCGCTGATTTCTATTTGCATCTCTTAAGGAAAAGTTCAGGCTACTGTAGTTAGACATCTCACTCTAACTGCTGCTAAAAGTCCCACTAGAATAGATAAGTTATATCCGATGTAAAGAAAAGAGGCTATTCTGAGTGCTGTGGAGAGGGTAAAAAGCAGTAGTGGTCTTCTATTTTGCTCTGTATTTAGGTACTTGTACTTCAATGGCACAGGCTTAAAAGCTATAACTGTTCTCCAAGCATGGTGGGGTTCCCTTCATTGAAGCATCATTTGATAAAGAGATGACAGTACACATTAAGAAAGTGAGTGTACTTTTTTTTTAGAAGAATGGTTCGAAGGCTAGCAGAGCAGTGTGACAGGAAAATCAAAGCTGACAAAGTTACAGAACAGCTGAATTACCTTTCAAGATTAGAGACTGGGACATTGTCCTCTTTTTCATATTCACTTACTGGGCAAATTAGAAAAGTCTGAGCTCCAAATTTTCTCCTTATTCAGAATCAAATAGTGGGGCAACTTCAATGACAACAGGTCATAGGAACATAGGCTCAGATAAGACTGGTCTCTCGGTACTCTGAAAATATGTCACAAAGCCTGAATTCTTCCTCTTCCTTACATCTCCTTTAAGTTTAATAGTTTAAAACTTCACTAAGTCTTTTGGGGCAACCAGGTTAGAGTAGGTACTCATTAAATATTTCTGAAACAAATGGACTCCCCTTCCTCACTATTCCTGCTTGTTTAAATCACTCTCTTCCTTCAAGGGTTCTAAGGGTCATTTTTCTCCATGAAGCCTCCATAAGTTAAACCCAGATGAAATTTGTTTCAAATTGCTAATAGCATTTTCTTTGGATCTCTCCTTTGCATAATTTCTCCTGGATCTCTTCCTTCTAATAATTATTTATGTACAAGTCATATCCCTATTATAATATCAGTTCCTTGAAGAAAGAATCTATATCTGATTGTATTTTTCTATTCCCAACATGAAGAGATAAGGTGTATAGTAAACAGAGAACCATCCTGAGGTAGAAAAGAATACAATTCAAGTCCCCAATTCTTTTATCAAATAGAAACACAATAAACATTTATTAGCATCTACTATGTGCCATATACTGTGATGGATACTCTGAATTCTAGTTCAAAGAATGGAATAATCCCTACTTACAAAGAACATATCCTGACTTTGTGACTGGGCAAATCTTTTAGCTTCAAGGCTTCAGGTAACATTCTCAATCTATAAAAGACATAGTAGTTTCCGATCTGTATTGATAGTCAAAGTTTCTTTAACATGAGCTTCTTGTGCCACACAAATCACAAATTACAAATATGGTAAAATTTATAAAAAGATAAAGAAATGGATAAATATGCACATAAATGAATATATATACATAAAATTCACAACACATTCAAGGGAGTTATTAAATGATTATAAAATTATATTTAACTGAATGAATATGAATCTGTATTTTGAAGACTGATTTTGAAAACATTTTACACAAGGGAGATTGCAAGCAAATTCAGACCTAAAGGTATTATGAATCAATCTTTGAAGACAATGCTGATAAATAGCATTACCTTCTAGATTTTGAGAGTGGATGCTTAGAAGTAGAGTAGTCAAGAACTTGGATAGATAATCTGGCAGTTTGTTTTGAAAAAGTCCTGCTGTCAAGCATGAGTCAGAAGACTAAATATTAATTCATTCCAGCTGTGACATCTTGGGGAAATTGCTTAACATCTCTGAGCATACTCTTCTTCAACAACAAAATGAGGGTTAATAATGCTTGAAATATTTAACCTGATAAGATTTTAAGTTCAAACAATATGTGTTTAAAGCTATAAAATACTGTACATGTGTTTAATATTATAATTATTAGTAATCACAATAACATGCCACATAATTTACAAACTGAATTCTTCATTAAAAGCTTCACAAAGCAAAGTGGTTGCAAGTCCTATCTCAGTGGTAAAGAAGGAACTGAGACAAAAATGGTGAACCAGCTTGCCCAAGTTCACATGCTCAGAAAGTGAAAGAGCTAGAATTCAACCCTAGATCTTCTGACTTCATATTCAGGGTTTGATGCATTACATTGGGGCAGATGGGAGGAGAATTTTGGTTAAGAATTATAATAGGTATGTACAATGTATTCAAATTTGAAACTGAGCTTGAAAGGTATGTTCTTCAGCAAGCCCCATCTGCTTGACTTGGAGAATAACAAGAATCCACAAATCTTGATCCAATAATTGAAGGTTCCATCCTAAGGAGATCTGATGAATTAATCTAAAGAAATCTTACATCACACATCTTTATACACATCTCAAGGATTCAGTTCAGGAGATAACTACAGGAACATAGTTCACCTTAGAGGGCAGGGCAAGTGAATCTACTTCCAATGAACCTTATAACATTGAATGGGTCAAAGAGCAGTCAAGCAAGAAACTAAAGTGATTTGCTGAAAGCTTGCCAGAAGCAATGCAAAAATCAATATACAGCTGAGAAACTGTTGGTGTTGACTTGACCTGCTGGTTGGGTCTTCTGGGGAGATGTGACCTTGTTAATCCAAAAATAAGCTGTCACAAAGAACACATCGAAGAAATGTAAGCAGTATCAAGCCCCTCCAGTTAGAAGCTGGGAAGAAACATGTACATGCACAATCACAAATACTACAGTGTATACATATATAATTACTATCACAGAGAATGTAGGCTGTGAATTAACTTTGGATTCAAGTTGGGGGGGTGACAATAATATTTTCTGGGAATGAAAATAGTGTCTAGGTAGAGAAAATGAAATTTGAATATTTATATTGCAGGGTTGGTTTCATAGGTTGCTTACAACAAAACTAAATGCAGAATTACATTGGAGAGGTTGTTTAAAAGAATAATAGAAAAAAAAATAATTACTGGTGCCTAACCTGTATTCTTTAATTTGAAATTAATATTTCTGAATGAAAATTTTTCTCTCAGTATCTAGTTTGTAAGATGGATTGTTGACCTCTCCCTTTCACAAGGTCTCTTTCTACTGTTATAAATCTGAGGTCAGGCTCCGTCTGTGTGAAACAGCTTAGTCCCCCTCTAATTGCATCTGCAAGTTTTACTTTCAAGTTGTATAGACAAAGTCAAGACAAGCCTGAAGTTTTTGGAAAGGGGAAAAACTCCAATGCTTTATATGCCTATAACATATCTAATGACAACATAAAAAATTCAAGTCAGAAGAGGAGAAAGTAATGCTGTTGCTAAGTGGATCTTTGAAAGTTCTGACATAAAACAGACCTTATGGATGGGTTATAGAATCATAAAGTAATCAATGACACCTTTTTGTGCAAATGTGTAACTGATTGATTGACTGCCAAATTTTTATCATTCTTTGTTTAAATTCTATAAATATTGATTGCTCATTTAATTCTGATTTGGCATTCATAAGGATGTCATCCATTCATGGATTTTTCATAAGATCCTAGAGAATGAAACTTCATTAGAAAACTAACTTTGTCATTTCATTTTCAACTTAAGAAAATTATGGTTAACACTGGGAAAAATGTAAATAAAAATTGGTCTATCATACAACAAGAGTGAAGGTACTCAATGGACTACTCATACAACATTAGTATCCCCATAATATCAAGAAACTTTGTAGGGCATAACAAGACCATTACAATTTTAGACTCCAAGGAGTGGATTAATTAAAATATATTGGTAAGAATCACACAAATTAGATAGGCAGGGATGAATTAGTTGTCATCTACATCATGGGAGGCCATAAGCACTGCATCAGGATCACAGATCTGATCTGATCTAGGTAACAAGAGAGAGTTAATCAATCCCCAGTTGTTTCTCATCAAATATTAGAAACACAGTAGACCTTGAGAAAGCCTACAAACTTATCTTTGAGAAGCTTACCAGGTGACTGTCTCTTCAAATATGGTCAGTATTGGGGCATGCTTATTCCAAATTTAGATACTAAAATCAAAGACTCTTTCTCTCCATAGGTGTTATACTGATAACATGCTATATTCAAAATTAGACCTCTAAATCTTTCTTTCAAACAAAAATTACACAATTTTTTGAAGAGGAATCCAAAGAATTGAAAAGCCGTGGTCTTAACATCATAAAACTCTGCAAGGCATACCAAGAAATATTGAGGCCTGAGTGTTTCTGCTATAAATTAATTCCCATCAGTTGTAAAAGGTGGCTGCAATGGGGGGAAAAAAGTCATTCAAGCTATAAAGTTCAATGTTGTTATTTATTGAATGTTATGAAATTATACACTAAGGAGTAAATTTTCAAAGCATTTATGGGAGCTGTGCAGCTAAATCCCTTTGTGCTTCTTTGAAATTTTAACCCACAAGAACTTAACTAAATTTGCAATAACCCTACTATTATTTTTTGTCAGACTTCAATCCACATTTTTAGCTTTTAATGATAGTATATATTGTCCCATGCTTAATGTTACCTGTGAACTGATGCCAGGATAAGTCAGAGTGGCCCTAAGAAGGCATTACTAAAATCCTGTGACATCATATAACATTTCAATTTTAATATGCTCTCTCAAAAGTTTCCTTGGAAGACCTCCTATTCCATTTCCAAGGATTCAGTGCTTAAAAACTCCATGACAGTATAGACTACAAAAATAAGTAGGTCAAAACATTTCATGACCTTCCAAGTTTCAGAGATGTAGAAAACCCATATTTATGTCAGGAGCATTGGTACATAAGGCCATGAGAGATAGGAGATGCAGTCCTTACATAAGTAATTGAATTAAGGGCCAATTTTCTGTTAATTTTTGAGGGATTCTAAACCATCTTCATCCTTTTCCCCGATCCAAAAAAAATTTCCCTATAGCTTTATAAAAGAGACAGCATGGTGCTTTGAAGAGAAAAATGAAAAGAAAGAACAACAAAAAACCTGGATTTTGAGTCAGAGAATTTGGTTTGAAATTCAAACTCTACCACTTATAATTTGGGAAAGTCATTTAAACTCCTTGGTGCTCAATTTCTTCAAATTAGAATGAGGAGGTTCAGCTAAATGACCTCATTTCTCTATTTAAGTTCCAAATCTATAACCCTAGAAAAGTCCTCATCTCTCTCCTCCTCTGAGTAAAAGATTTAAATGTTCCTATTAAAATGAAATTACACCTCTAGGAAGAGTAAAACATAAATTCATTATAACCCCTTAATTATTCACAAAAGGTAGAATGACATAGAGTGTAGAAAGCTGATTTGAGTCTGAAGACCTGAGGTCAATTGTTCCAGCTGACAAATCCTCACTACATCACCATTAGCAAGTCACTACTCATTGTCCACAGTATCCCTTAAATTATGTAAGAGTGGTAGATCTGAATTGATAGAGGAAAGTTCCTCACAGGAAATCCCTGCATTGCTGAAATCACATGTCATGACCAAGCAAATCTATCAATCTCCCATAAATATAGTATCAGACACAATTAACAATTGACTCAAGTGGTAATAGGTTTTAAGATAAGCAGTTACATAAAATTTTAAAGAAGAGACAGAAGTCTTTCATTTTCATTCTTACACATATGGTCTGTTTCTCTGCTATTGAGAAAAGTCTTAAATCTTGGTTTGACTCAGCCTTAAGAAGGCATTTTCTAAGAGCAGGACCTCAGGTAAGCATTGACAGTTCTACACCCCACCTCATTTCTCTAATTTTATTTAGGAAAGTTAGATGGTATAGATTAAATGGGTCTCTGATTATATGTATATGAATGTCTTCTCTTGAGTAAATGGTTTTCAGTTCTCTACTTTCCCTCCCTGGGGTATCATGCAAACTATTTGGCTTCTAGAAAATATATGCACCAGATGCTTCATAATACTTTAGAACAGAAAAAGAGGTAGGAAGGCAATCTGCCAAAGATCCAGATTTTAACAGGCTAATTTGTATTTTTAAAATGTCCTTACTTAGAATAAAAAGTGGTCATATTCACTATAGCCTAATATAGTCCTAAGGGGAAACCAACAAGTAGCAATCTACAAGTTGCATGCAACTTGTAACCTATCCCCCAAAACTTAAATTTAAAGTTGACCTTTGAAATAATGTTATATGAAATCAAATGTCTAGCAATATGACAGCAATAGCAAAACAAAACAAAATCTCAAACAAGTTTAACCAAAGCCTGAGTCAACTGAAATCATAATAACCATTTTGAAAGAAGAAACAAAAATCAACTTTAGCTTCTTTATCCAACAAATAAGAAGCATCATGCCTTAACTCTATGATGCTATTTTTCCTAATATGCAATTCTTCAAGAATCACATATGAAGGAAAAAGCCTGCATTAATAAATTAAGCCACCATAGTTTGCTTATGAACATCATCTCAATTAAAAAATTGCAATTTCATGACTATTAGCTTATCAAATCCTGGAGTGTCCAATATGATTTGGTTCACATTAGGTCATACAATTATGTTTTAAGAAAAAAAAAAACCTAGAGGATATTAAACTACTTCACAGCTGGACTGAATAATTTCCCATCTGGCTTGATCATTGTTAAGTATTTTATTAGCATTGCCATGAGGATCATAAAGAAAGCTAACCTGGGCTGCCTGAAGATCACTAGGGGCTAACAAAGAAAAACCTGAACATCTGCTAACTCTTATCTCATGTTCAATGGGCATGAGGTCTTCATTAACTACCAATAAGAATGAGTGAGTGATGAGGCTTAGGGTCTAGTTAAAGGGCAATCAGTATTCAGGGTTGAATAAGAAAGTGCTTCTGTCTTAGCAATGTAAAATTCTATAACTATGGTATTGACATGATATTTCTTGAAATCAAAATTGGAAGGGATGGAACTGATTAATATGCACAGGTAAATTTCATGAGGAAAAAACCTGGAAAAAATAACCAAAAGAAATTATCAAATATGACCTCTTCCATCCATCCCCTTTATTCCATCCATCTATAGGTGTAAGGAAGAGAACAAGCATTTATATAATTCCTACTATCTACCAGACATTGCATTAAACAATTTTCAGAAATAGCTCATTTGATCCTCACAACCACCCTGTAGGGTAGGGACTATTGTTTCCATTTTATGACTGAGGAAACTTAGGTGAAGTGATTTGCCCCAGATCATACAGACAGAAATTGTCAGAGGAAAGATTTGAATCTAGATCATGCTTTAGCTTAATTTTGCTATCTTAATATTAAGCATTTATTTCTTGGTGCCCATATCTAATGACTTTACATATAATTTTAATATCCTTAAAGGCAAAAATTGTTTGAACTTTGAATATTCTGACTTAATAAACAGCAAAGACTTTAAAATGTTTGTTGAGTTGGAAGAAGTTAGATAGTCCAGGGACTACAGTGTTGGATTTATATGCTAGTCATGTAACCCTGAGTAAATTATTTAATCTCTATTTGCCTCAAATTACTCATCATTACTCAGATAGCCCATAAAATGGGGATAATAATATCTGTCTAATAGAATTTGAGTGAGGATTATAGACAATTACAAACTTAAAGAGCTTTGTAAATCTTTAAGCTATACATATATATATATATAAGCTATATATATGTATATATATATATAACTTTTTATTTGAAATTTTGTTTGTTTTAATAAATTTGCTTTGAATTACATTAAATTGAACCTAGTTCTACTCTCTGTGGCCAATGGAGATGGAGATATGATTAATTTCAATTTAAGGGCTATATCTATCTAAGCTACTGTAGAGTATAGGGACTGCTTCAATTTAATAGTCCTTTACCTTTAAGGGGAAAGTGGAAAGTAATATCTTGAGGATGTTGAAGGAAAAAATGTTTCTAGAAAAATAGTTAGACTTAATCATTAAAGGGAAGAGGAAGTTGCTCAGTGGATATAGTACCAGCTGAAGTCAGGAAGACCTGAGTTCAAATTTGGGCTTATACATTTATTGACTGTGTAGCCTGGCATGTCACTTTACCTTGTTTGCATCAGTTTCCTCATCTGTAAAATGAGCCTGAGAAGGAAATGACAAACCTTTAATTTTTTTCAATTTTTTGTATTTTCTTCCATTTGTACATGCATATATCCAAGTTACAAAATTTCCCTCCACCCTTTCTTCCCACCCCCAACTTCACTCAATAGGCAATAGCCAGGTTAGCATTTTACATGCATATTTTGTTAAACATATTTACAAACTGGTAATTTTTGTCATGAGGAATTAGGATTAAGGGAAAGAGATACTTAAGAGACAATTTTATAAAGTGTTCATCATATTTGGTAGGGGTGGGGTTTTTTCCCTGTGTGTTTTGTGTTGTTTTCTTTTTCTTCCTCTGGTTGGAGATAATATATATTCCATTACCAGTCTAATACAATTGCCCTAGCTCTCTGGACTCTCAAGAGGATTTGCTTTCATCAAAGCTGTTCATCTCATAATGTTGTTGATGTGTACATCGTTCTTTTGACTTTACTTCTTTCACTCAGCATCAAATTCCATAAATCATTCCATACTTTTTCTAGAGTCTGACCATTTATGGTTTCTTATAGAACAATTATATTCCATAGTATTCGTGTAGCATAACTTGTTCAGTCATTCCCCAGTTGATGGGCATCCCCTCAATTTCCAATATTTTGCCAGTACAAAAAGAGCTGCTATGAATATTTTGAAATATGTAAGACTTTTCCCATTTTTTACAATTTCTTCTGGATATAGTCCTAGAATTCAAATTTTTGGGTCAAAGGGTATGAACAGTTTTATTGTTCTTAGTTTCAAATTGCTCTCCAGTAAGGGTGGATCTGTTCACAACTCCATCAGCAATGCATCAATGTCTCCACAACTTCTCTAATATTAATCATCTTCCCTTTTTTAATCTATACTTATCTAATAGGTGTGAGTGAGATGAAACCTCATTGATGTTTTAATTTGCATTTCTCTAATCCATAGTGATTTGGAGCATTTTTTCATGTGATTTTATATAGCTTTAATTTCTTCATTTGAAACTGTCTGTTCATATCCTTTGATCATTTATCAATTGGGGAATGACTTGTGACCTATTAAATTTGATACAATTCTCTATATATTTTAAAAATGAGGCCTCTATCAGAAATGCTGGTTGTGAAGATTGTTTTCCAGCTTTCTGTTTTCTTTTAATTTTGGTAGCAATTGATTTTATTAGTGCAAAACCTTTTTTTAATTTAATATAGTCAAAATCATTCATTTTGCAGTTTATAATGTGCTCTAATTCTCATTTGGTCATAAATTTAATCCCTTTTCAATAGATCAGATAGATAGAGTATCATTTTTTGTCTATTAATTTATCTATGATATTGCTCTTTATGTCTAAATCCTATACCCATTTTGACCTTATTTTGATATAGGGTATTCCATTATCTTTACAAAGAAAACCCCTAAATAGGGTCATGAAAATTTGGATATGAATAAAATGTCAGAGCAACAGAAGCAAGGTCATAAATGACTTAGAGTGGGGCAAATAGGTGTTACAGTGGTAAGAGCACCAGTCCAGGAGTAAGGAGGACCTGAGTTTAAATATGACCTCAGACGCTTAATAATTACTTAGCAGTGTGACCTTGAGCAAGTCACTTAATCTTATTCCTTGAAAAAAAAATTATAAAATTAAATTTAAAAAATAAATGACTTAGAACTGGAAGGAACTTCAGAGACTATTAGTCCCAACCCTTCATTTTACAGATAAACAAATGAACTCAGGCCAAGGGATGTTAAGATGCCTTGTCTTAAAAGGCAGTAAGTAATATCACAGGACTCTTTCTCTCTCAGAAGAACTTTGCCTCTTTCTTTCTTTTAGAAAATTGAAGGAGTCATTCAGAAGGCTCCTGATCACAAGAAGCTAGATGACCCAATGGAAGGAATCTGGAACTTAAGTCAAAAAAATCAAACTTATTCTCTTCTCTTTCCTTTTATACTTGAAAGCACTATACAAATGCTTCTTCTTCTTATTATTATTACTATTAAACTTACTTTAAATAGCTGTTTAAGTGATTTTCCTTTAGTGCAGATCTGATCATATCACTTATGTCAACTTCAGTGGCTCTTGATTATCTTTAGGATAAAACAAGTGAAAACTACTTTGTTTAGCTTTTCATTTTATTTTTTGTGGTTATATGCAAAAACAGGATTCATCATTCTTTCTTTCTTTATTTTTTTGGTTGTTTGTTTATTTTGCAAGGCAATGGTTAAGTTAAGTGGCTTTCCCAGTGTCACACAAGTAGGTAATTATTAAGTGTCTGAGGCCAGATTTGAACTCAGATACACCTGACTCCAGGGCTGGTGCTCTATCTACTGTGCCGCCTAGCTGTCCCCCCTGATCATTCACTTATTTTTCACCTTCTCATTGGCTTTAATTTCAGACTGAGGTTGTTTTTTTCTGCTTCTGATCTCATTCCCTCTTACTTTGGGGAATTTGTTGCTCATTCTTCCCTATTGCTTCCTTCTTACTGACTTCATTCCACTACCTCTCATACTTCTGTATTCCTTATCTTCAAGAAATCTTCCATTGTTCCAGTTTTCTTCATAAGCTATTGTCATATATTTCTCTCCCTGTCTTTAAGAAGCACCTACAAAGAACCAGCAATCCAATTTCACCATAGGTTGAGTGACTTCACTAGGGGCAGACAGCTTGGAAGTGCCCAAGACTAGATTTGAACTCAGAAAGTGGAGTCTTCTGTACCAACTTGCTGCCCAGAATATCTGCTTTGTCTTACTTGCTGTGTGAAAGAAGAAATCAATAGACTTCTGGGTTTCAGTCTCCAATCTCATTAATAAAATTAAAGAGTTAGAATACCTGACTCCTAAGAACAATCTAGTTCTATATTTATGATCTTATATTGTGGATATAGTATCATCTCATTGAAAGCAAGTGCTATTTCATTCTGTATTTGCATATCCAGCATCAATCACAGTGCATAACACTGGAGATACTTTATAAACACTGTTATATTGATTGGTCAATGAACTTCATGAAGGATATAAACTGGGCTATGAATTTGGTGGAAGGACATACCAGAATAAGAATGAAGAAAAATGGAAAACATAATGGACTAAGATAATTTCAGAAAAAACATAACATACATATTTTCATATGTGGGGGAAATAATCGAAAATTACTCATGTACACTAATGAATTTTTATTTCCTTGCCTATTGATGGAGCACAAGAATTCAACCCTTATCTGGGCACATGTGGAATGTAAGTCTCTAAATCATAGTAATAACAGTGGAGGGTAGACTCTGTTCTAAAGATGGAGAATTCAAACCTGGACTATTGCTCAAAGCCCTGCAACAAATGCTAATTTATTTTGGAGTTATATCGATAATACTGTCTACTTCAAGTCTTTTCCCATCTCAACTCTATCTTGTCTCATCTCTTCTTGGGCTTTGCCAAACAATTCAGAATTTTGGGAGGCATTAACTAAACATGGATATAATCTTTCAACTTTTAACCCCCCATCTCATTAATTGTTAGGAAAATAAACAAAACCTTTCTTTGGTGGCCTTTTTCTTGTTTCTGTATTCATGAGATATATAATATATTAATAATGATTATAATTAATAATCCCACATCATATTTTCATAATAGATTATGCTTTTTTCCTTCTCAAAATTTGTTGAAAAATTTTTCATATTTATCATCTCATTCCTTACTCTATTTCTGTGAGGCAAAGAACACAAATGCATAATCAATGTCTTTTTTCCAGAGTGTTGGTATAATTCCTCAGATTGAGGTTCTGTTGTTGAAGTTTGTGGTTGCTACAAATTGTCACACAACTGGACTTGGAATCAGGAAGTCTCATGTTCATGAGTTCATATCTGCCCTGACCAAATCATTTAAGTCTGTTTGACTCTGTTTACCCATCTATAAAATGAACTAGAGAAGTAAATGCTAAATCACTCCACTATTCTTGTCGTCATAAATAAAGTTATTATGGGTTGAAGTTGACTGAAAAACAATGCCAAAAATTATCACAACTGTGATAGATTAACTATTAACATTTTTGCATCAAATTCTTTAGTCTAGTCATCTACTGCAGGTCATTTTGTCCCTTTCTCTCATGTTTTCCACTAAGTGTTGGGGAAATACATTTAATCAGCTTTGTTCCTTGAGGGATTTGTTGCTTAAAACATTCCTGCCACTTTGAGATGCATTACAATAGTACAATGATGAATTTTACTAGATCAAAACAAAATTCTGGTTTTGTAAGACTATTTGTCATTTCCTCTCTGTCCTTTCAATTCTACTATACTTGTCTTTTTAATTGTGAAAATAAATAGATTAATGCCAAGAAAGAAAGTGCATACAACATAAATTAATATAATAAGTGGTCATATTCAAAATATAATAGAATTTCTTTGTATTTTTGAATCAGGATATTAGTAAGGGATTTTTTTTTACAAACTTGTGTGTTTTTTTTATTTGTTCATTTGGTTTGCATTTATTTTGCTTTGTTTTTTCAAAACCAGTGAAATGCAAACTCCCTGAGGAAATGAAATTTTTAATTCTACTTTCTTCATTCTCAACATGAAACTATAGGAAAGTTGTTAGATTTGAAATCAGAAGACACACTTTCAAATCTCAGCTTTATCTGTGTGATCATAGACAAATTTCTTAATCCCTTTGGGTTTTAGCTTCCTCATTAGTAAAATGAAGGAAATGTACTAGCTCACTTTTATGTCTCCTTAAAGTTATACTATTGCTCTATTATGAAAGAGTAACAGTAAGGGGTTGTATGACTCTAACATTTCACCAAGGAAGATTGGATTCCTGTTTGTAGGGAAAGTCTGAACTTGGGATCAGAGACCACTCTGCCCTCTTCAGAGAGAATAGGTGCTAGGTTATATTTATTGTTATCTGCTCCCTTAAAGGTTATTGGTAATAGCCAAATTCCAAAAGAAATAAAAGAGAGAATATTACAATCAGCAAAAAGAAAATAATTCAAATACAAAGGGAACACAATCAGACTAACCCAGAACCTATCAACCTCAACATTGAAGGACTGAAAGAACTGGAATATCATACTTTGGGTGAGCTAAGGACCTGGGATTACAACCCAGAATGTCCTACCATACAACAGGACTTCCAAAATTTCCTGACACAAAAATCAGAACTGAACATAGAATTCAATTGCCAAATACATGACTGAAGAATTACATAAAAAAAGTTAAATGAAAAAGGGGAATGAAAAAAACAAAACTGTTTTAAACAAATGCTGGTCCATAAAAAGGAAGATACAGCAATTCTAATTCTTTAGAACTTTACTTCTCTAAGGAAAATTTGAGGGTAAAAAATAATTTAAGAGAATAAACCTGAAGAATATGGGTATAACTGGGTCTTGTCTCTCAATTGAGGAGGTCTAAGATCATATTACTATGTTTGAGACAAAAAGACCTGGAAAAAAGACAGTGATGTTAATTTTAACTTAAGTGTTTCATTATACTTTGCCTCACTTTAATCACAAGATGCTAAGCACCTTGTCTAATGAGTGCATCATAGACTGCTAATACCTGAAACAAGGTCTCTGTTACTTACAATTATTTGCAAAGTTCTCAGTGAGACCTCCAGAGCCTCCCAGTACTTAGATATCTTCAAGATTAGATTAGGTGCATCACTTAACAAGGGGTTAAGTACCCTGGGTGGGGATGTAAAATATGAAAGAAAATAGGACTGTAGGAGAGGGGCACAAATAGTTGAAGAAATAATCTGGCTTTGGATGATACTTTGGCTTGCAAGGAAGATTGTGTGTACTTGAAATATACTTGAAGAGGGTAAGGTAAAAAATGATTATAATTATAATTTGATGCAATTTGAGTCAATACTGGTTATCAAGCAATCAAATAAACAATCTGTGATGATATCTTCATAACAATAGGAACTTATCAAGCAATCAAATAATGGAACTGTGATTGATGATACCTGAACAATAATATTAGAAAACCAAAGGAAGAGGCAAAAAGATTTATAATTTTAGAAGGAAAAAAGGGAGCATGTGAATGCTAAGTAAATTCTATTCAATAGATTTAGCCCAGAGAGGGAATAAGATACATTCCCACTTGGGTTTAAAAATTTAACTAAATCTAAAGGGAAGGGGGTGGGGCAGGGCGAACAGGGAACAGGAAAGATAAAGGAAGAAGAGACTGATAAAAGGGAAGGGAAGGTAGAAGTGAAAATAAAACTGAAAGTTAAATTTCTAAAAGAAAAATCAAAGGGGAGAGGCAGTAAAATTTTGGTAAGATAAATATAAATGGAGAAAGATAGCATAGAGGGAAATACTGAATCTTAACTATAAATGTAAATGGGATGAATTGTCCCATAAAACAGAAACAGATAGCAGAATGGATTAAAAAAACAGAATCCTACAATATGTTGTTTACAAGAAACAAATTTAAAGCAGAGAGATACACAGAGGATAAAGAAAAAAGGTTGGAGCAAAATATATTATGTTTCAGCAGAAGTCAAAAAATCAGGAGTAGCGATCCTAATCTCAGACAAAGTAAAAGCAAAACATTAATCTCATTAAAAGGGATAAGAAAGGAAACTACATCTTCTTAAAAGGTACCCTTGGAAATGAAGCTATATCATTTCTAAACATGTATCCACTGAGGGGTATAGCATCCAGAATCCTAGGAAAAAAGCTGAGTGAATTACAAGGAGAAATAGATGGCAAAACATTAATAATGGGATGGCTCAATATCCCTCTCTTAGAACTAGATAAATTTAACAACAAAATAAACAAGAAAGAAGTTGAGAAGTTGAATAAAATATTAGAAAACTTAAATATAATAGACCTCTGGAGAAAACATAATGGGGATAGAAAAGAATCTATACCTTTTTCTTGGCAGTGCATGGTACCTTCAACAAAACTGCCTATGTATTAGAGTCCCAAAACTGAAAAATCAAATACAGAAAGGCAGAAATAATAAATACACATTTCTCAGACCATGATGCAATAAAAATTACTTGTAATAAAGGGTCAGAGAAAGATAAACCAAGAACTAATTGGAAATTAAATAACTTTATCTTAAATAATGAGTGGAGCAAATAGCAAATAATAGAAATAATAAAAAATATCGGAGAAATTGATAATAATGAGACATCTTACCAAAATTTATGGGATGCAGCCAAGGAAATTTTGAGGGGAAACTTTATATCTCTAAATGCCTATATGAATAAAATATAGAAAGTGGAGATCAGTGAATTGGGTATACAAACAAAAAAGCTAGAAAAAGAACAAATGTAAGTGCCCCAATTAAATACCAAATTAGAAATTCTGAAAATAAAGGGAGAAATTAATAAAATGGAAAGCAAGAAAACCATTGATCTCATAAATAAAACTGAGTTGATTTTATGAAAAAGCTAATAAAATAGACAAACCTCAGGTTAATTTGATTTTTATTTTTTATTATTTTAGGTTTTTGTAAGGCAAATGGGGTTAAGTGGCTTGCCCAAGGCCACACAGCTAAGTAATAACTAAGTGTCTGCGACCGGATTTGAACCCAGGTACTCCTGACTCCAGGGCCCGTGCTTTATCCACTGTACCACCTAGCCGCCACTAATTTGATTTTTAAAAAGAAAGAATGTAACCAAATTACAGGTATCAAAAATGAAAAGGGTGAACTAACCACCAATGAGGAGGAAATTAAAGAGATAATTTGGAGCTACTTTGCCAAGCTATATGACAATAAATTGGATAACTTGAAAGAGATTGATGATTATTTACAAAAATACAAGTCAGATTAGCAGAAAAGAAAAAAAAATATTTAAATAACCCCATTTCAGAAAAAGAAATTGAAGAAACCATCAATAAATTCTCTAAGAAAAAAGTCTCTAGGTCTAGATGGATTTACAGGTGAATTCTACCAAACATTTAAGGAACAATTAATTCCTTTTCTACTTAAACTATTTTAAAAAATAGGAAAAGACAGAGTTCTGCCAAACTCCTTTTATGACAATAATATGTTGTGCTACCTAAACCAGAAAGAAGCAAAATAGAAAAAGAAAATTATAGACCAATATCTCTAACGAATATTGATGCAAAAATATTAAATAAAATTTTAGCAATGAAACTACACCAAGTTATTACTAGGATAACACACCATGATCAGGTTGGATTTATACCAAGCAGGCAGGGATGGTTCAACATTAGGAAAACACATTACACAATTAAACATATCAATAGTAAAACCAACAGAAATCATATGATTATCTCATGAAAAAAGCCTTTATTAAAATATAACATCCATTTCTATTAAAAACACTGGGTTTATGAATAAATGAAGTTTTCCTTAAAATAATAAATAGTATCCATTTAAAATCATCAATAATTAATATATTTAATGAGAATAAACTTAGAGCACTTCCAATAAATGCAGGAGTGACACAAGAATTCCCATTTTCACCATTACTATTAAATATAGTATTAGAAATACTAGCAGAAACAATGAGAGAAGAAAAAGAAATTGAGGGAATAAGAACTGACAATGAGAAAGCAAAACTGTTACATCTTTGCAGATGATAAAGAAGTCAAGAAAATCATCTAAAAAACTCCTTGAAAAAATTAACAAACTGCAAAATAAATCATCAGCATTCCTGTATATGAACAACAAAGCCAATAAGAGTTAGAAAGAGAAATTCAATTTAGAATAACTGTAGACAATATTAAATACTTGGGAATCTACTTCCCAACACAAATCTAGAGACCGTATGAACACAATTATAAAGCTTTCCTCACCCAAATAAAGTCAGATCTAAATGATTGGAAAAATGTCAAATGCTCATGGACAGATCAAGCTAATATAATAAAAATGACAATTCAGCCCATATTAAATTACTTATTCAGTGCCATACCAAGCACACTACCAAACAGCTACTTTAATGAGCTAGAAAAAAATAGAAACAAGATTCATCTGGAGCAACAAAAGGGCAAGAATAGTAAGGGAACTGATGAAAAAAAAATGTAAAGGAAGGTGGCCTAGCTCTACCAGGATGAAAACTATACAATAAAACAGCAGTCATCAAATTTGACTGGTACTGGTTTAGAAATAGAGTAATTGATCAATGGATTGGCATAGGTTCAAAAAAACAGAAATAAATGACTACAGCAATCTACTCTTTGACAAATCCAAGGACATCAGTCTCTGGGGAAAAAACTCACTACTGGACAAAATTGTTGGGAAAACTGAAAAATAGTATGGCAATAGATCCATATCTCTCACCTTAAAACAAAATAAGGTAAAAATAGGTATAGGATTTAGACATAAAGAGCAATACCCTAGATAGATTAACCTACCAAAAGATACTCTATCTAGTTCATCTATGGAAAAGGGTTAAATTTATGACCAAACAAGACTTAGAGGAAAAACTGCAAAATGCATGAATTTGACTATATTAAATTGAAAAGATTGTGCACTAATAAAATCAATGCTGCCAAAATTAGAAGAAAAGCAGAAATCTGTGAAACAATCTTCACAATGAGGAATTCTGATAAATATCTCATTTCTAAAATATGTAGAGAATTGCATCAAATTTATAAGGTGGCAAGTCATTGCTGAGTTTATAAATGATCAAAGGATATAAACAATTTTCAAATGAAGAAATTGAAGCCATATATAATCATATGAAAAAATACTTCAAATCACTATTGATGAAATGCCCATTAAAATAACAATGAGGTATCATCTCACAGCTATTAGATTAGCCCAGATGAGAAAAAGGGAAGAGGATCAATGTTGGAGAGGCTATGGGAGGACATTGAAACATTGCTGGTGGAGTTGTGAATAGATCCAAACTTTCTGCAGAACAATATGAAACTATCCCAAAGATCAATAAAACTGTCCATATGTTTTGACTCAGCAATTCAAATTCTAGGACTATATACAGAGGAAATTGTAAAAAAAAATGGGAAAGTCCTACATGTTCCAAAATATTCATAGCAGCTCAAAGTAACAAAGAATTGTAAATTGAGGGGATGCCCATCAATTGGGGAATGAATAAACAAGTTATGGTGCATGAGTTCTATAGAATACATAGATATGTATGTATTTATGTATTCTATGGAATACATAAATAGTCAGACTCTAGAAAATCATGGAATTACTCACAGAATCTGATGCTGAGCAAAGCGAGTAGAGCCAAGAGAACAATGTACACATCAACAACATTATGAGATGAACAACCTTGATGGAAGCAACTCTTCTTGACAGTCCAGAGAGCTAGGACAACTGTAAAGCTAGGACTGTAAAGGTCGACATTATGCCCAATCAGAAGAAGAAAAACAAAATAAAACAAAATACACAGGAAAAAAAATACCCTTACTGAATCTGATGAACACTTTATAAAAATCTCTTATATATCTCTTTCCCTTAATCCTAATTCCTCATGCCAAATATTACTAATTTTCAAATATGTTTTATAAAATATGTATGTAAAATGCTAACCTGATTCTTCTCTATTGAGGGGAGGGGGGGTGGGAAGCAAAGGTGGAAGGAAATTTTGTAACTTAGAAATATGCATGTACAATGAATGAAAATTTTTATAAAATAAAGTTTTTTATAAAATAAAATAAAAATAAAATAAATTTTTTATAAAATAAATTAAAAATAAAGGTCATTGATAAATTGGATACATTAGGGTTTGAGCTAACATCTGATTGTTTTGTAATTTTTGAAGTGGAAAGAAGACTCCAAGTTCCATTATAAAAAAGACTTGATTTCTTTCCCACCAGATACCCATTCTACAATTTATAAAGGAAGAGAGTAGAAAAGAAATCCACTTATTCATGTTCTAGCCAAATAGAAATCCTTCTCCTCTTCCTCCTACTCCTTGTCCATTTATTTCTACTTCTTCCCCTCTCCTCATGCTTCTTTTTTTCTTCCTCCTCTTTTTTCCTCCTCTTCTTCCTTCTTTTTTTCTTCCTCTATTTCATCCTTTCTAAAAACAATACTTGAAAGTGACAAAAATAACTGAGGTAAATTACTAAATAGGATGCTAAGAATATCATTATTTTTAATGCAACCACAAACAGTTTAATTGATGGAACTCCTAATTAAGAAACTCTTAAGAGGAAATGAACTACAGCAACACTGACATTTCTAAGTTAAGTAAATTCAGGAAATATAATGAAGTCTCTGGAAAATGGTTGGTTTGTAATTTCCTCTTAGATGAAACAAGAGAAATTCATGAAGTTGATTCTTTTTTATTTTAGATTTTCTATTTTATTTTATTTTTTAATTCTCATTTTGTACAAATGATTTTTTTACATTAATAAAATATTCTTGTTTAAGAGTAAACAAAATACCCCTCCCCCCATGAATATAGACTTGCTTGGGCAATAAAGTAAAGGGGAGAGAAAAAATTAAAATTAAAAAAATAATAGTAATAATTGTAGGTATGGCCAGGTGGCACAATGGATGAAGCACCAGTCCTGGAGCCACGGGCACCTGAGCCCACAACCAGTCCCTTAGACCCAACAATAACCCAGCTGTGTGACATGCAAGCCACCTGATCCCCACTGCCCTGCAAAAACCAAAAAGAAGAAAAAAAAAGACCCAAAATAAAATAAAATAGTAATCATAGTAGGGGTGGCTGGGTGGCAGACAGAGCATAGGCCCATGAGCCAGGAGCACCTGGGTCCAAATCTGGCCTCAGACACCCAAGGATCACCCTGCTGTGTGGCCCCAGGCAGGGCACCCAGCCCCATTTGCCCTGCACCCTCTCCCAAATAATAATAATAATAAAAAATGTGCTTCAGTCTTTGTTCCAACACCAACAACTCTGTCATGGGTGGATCACATTCTTTATGGTAAGTCCATCACAAAAGTTGCTTCCATATTTTTCCAAAATTGCCATTGCTGATCGCAACTCCCTCCTTTCTTATTTCTCCACTACCATGTACTATAATTTCTTTCTCCTTTCACTCTGACTCGGCTGTAGGATTGCTGAGTGGCGCAGCAGACAGACCCCTGGTCCTGGGGCAGAGAAGCCCTGAGCCCCCATACCACCCCTTAGGCCCAGAATCCACCTGGCCCTATGGTTCTGGACAGGCCTTCCAATCCAAGCCCCATGCAAGAAGTAAAAAAGAAAATGTGTTATATCTCACCACTCCCCCCCATGGTCCATCCTCTCCTTTATTCACATCCCCACACCTTCCCCCTGCTCCCCACTCCTTCTTACTCCAGATGTCTATACCCCATTGAGTATATATGCTGTTTCCTCTCCTAGCCACCTCTGATGAGAGCAAAGGTTCCCTCATTCCCCCTTGCCTCCCCCGTTCCATATCATTGCAATAGCTCATTGTAATAAAAAAAATCTTATTATATGAAATATCTTGGCCTATTCCCCCTCTCCTTTTGCTTTCTCCCATTACATTTCCCTTTTTGTTCTATTGGCTCCATTTTTAGACCATATTTTATCTTCAAATTCAGCTCTCTCCTGTGCTTCAACTATAACAGCTCCTTCTACCTGCTCTATTAACTGAGATGGTTCATATGAATATTATCAGTATCATTTTTCTATACATGCAGTTCATCCTCATTAAGTCCCTCATATTTTCCCCCTCTCCTCCTATCTCCATGCTTCACCTGAGTCTTGTATCTGAAGATCAAACCTTCTGTTCAGCTCTGGCCATTCCAAAAAGAACATTTGAAATTTCCTTGGTTCATTGAAATCCATCTTTTTCCCTGGAAGAGGACATTCAGCCTTGCTGGGTAGTTGATTCCCAGTTGCATTCCAAGCTCTTTTGCCTTCCAGCATATTATATTCCAAGGCCCACGAACTTCCAATGTAGTTGCTGCTAAGTCCTGTGTGATCCTGACTGCAGCTCCATGAAATTTGAACTGTGTCCTTCTGGCTGCTTGTAATATTTTCTCTTTGACTTGGGAGTTCTGGAACTTGGCTATAATATTCCTAAGGGTTGGTTTTTTGGGATCTCTTTCTCGGGGGGATTGGTAGATTCTCTCCATTTCTATTTTGCCCTCTGCTTCTAGAATATCAGGACAATTTTCCTGTAGTAATTCTTTGAAAATGATGTCAAGGCTCTTTTCCTGATCATGACTTTCAGGTATTCCAATAATTTTTAAATTATCTTTCCTAAGTCTGTTTTCCATATCAGTTGTTTTTTGAATGAGATATTTCATATTTTCTTCTAATTTTTCACTTTTTGGTTTTGAAGTATTGATTCCTGATTTCTGGTAAATTCATCAATCTCCCTGAATTCGATTCTTTGTCTGAAGGATTTGCTCTCCTCAGAGAGTTTTCTTAACTCTTTTTCCATCTGGCCAATTTTGCTTTTTAACGCATTTTTCTCCTCAACAACTTTTTGAACTGTTTTTATCCATTTGACCTAAGCTGCTATTTTCTTCAGCATTTTTTTGGATTTCCTTGACTAGGCTGCTGACTTCATTTTCATGTTTTTCCTGCATCTCTCTCCTTTCTTTTCCCAGTTTTTCTTCCAACTCCCTCATTTGATTTTCAAAGTCTTTTTTGAGCTCTGTCATAGCCTGAGCCCAATTTCTGTTTTTCTTGGAGTCTTTAGATGCAGGAGCTTGTGCTTCCTCATCTTCAGACTGACTATTTTGATCCTTCTTGGGTTCATATACAAAATATTTCTCAATGGTCTTCCTCTTGTTTCTCTGCTTGCTCATTTTCCTAGCCTGAGCCTGGTTTTGGGGTGTTTTCTGAGCTTTTGGGATACTCCCACAAGGATCTCAGTGTGTGAGGCTCTGTCCTCCCTCCTGGTCTGTGAATGACCATAAGCTCCCTCCTCTGCCATGGGGCTGAGGTGGGGGGACCCTGCTGTTCTATGGGGGGGGCCTAGACTTGGATCAGGATCTGAATGTGGTCAGAGCCCCAGAGTCCTGTTCCAGAGGAAGAGGACAGAGCTCTGCAGTTTCTCTCTTCACTCCCCTCCCTCAGCTCAATGGGCTCATGCCCTGGGGGCTTCTGCTTACTGGCTCCACCTGCTTCTGTTCCTGGCTCTGGGCTGCTGAAAGACCAAGCTGCTGGCTGTGTGCCCTGAGGGCTGGGCTCCACGTGGTGGCTCTGGCAGAGGTCCTCCATTGCTCCCCCACTTTGTGCCCAGTGCTCCCCCGGGTGCAGCTCAGGAGACTCCCCCACTGCTGGGAGCCGTGGCTCCCAGTGCCCTGGGGCTGCCTCCGGGAGGCTGAAGTTCTTTCACTCTGGCGGGCCACCCCTCTGGCTGGCCGCCCCTCCAACCCTGGGAGCAGAGCCTTTCTGCTCTTTTCCAGGTTACCTTGAGTAGAAATGCCTCACTGGGTCCCTTTGTGGGTTCTGTCTCTCAAAAGTTTAGTTAGAGTCCTTAGTTTTAAGTTTTATCAGAGAGCACCTAAGACTCGATCCCTTCTTGTCGCCATCTTGGCTCCACCCCCCGGAGTTTATTCATTAAGACAAGAAAGAGCAATAAGAAATTTCATCACAAGAACTATTTGTTCATCTTAAAGTTCTCAAGATGAACATTAGAACATATCAACTTTCAGCCAAGATGGCAGAGAGAAGACAAGCACTGTGTTAAGAGCTACACTTTCCTCTCAGAAATAACATGAAAAAACCTCTTAACAGAAATTCAATTGACAAAAGCCAGAATGAGAAGCTATTAGAACAACACCTACTAAGAAGGTCTGTCTCAGGGGACTGTGTGTGAACCAGGAGACAGGAACAAAGGGTCAATGAGGGGACAGCAGCTGGTGGAAGCCAGAGGGCCAGCCTCAGTCATAGAGACTTCAGTGTTACCAAATGTGATTAATTATTATTTGTTACATAGAAGTCTTCTATAACACTGGAAAATATATAGATAAATTTATATGTAGATATATGTGTTTGTGTATGTGTGTGTATGTGTGTGCACATGTGTGTGTGTTCAATACCATGTGTTGTACAAATATTTAATGACATAATCAAATTTATCTTCAGAGTGTATCTGTTATGAAAATTTGTAAGTTTATAACATTTGCACAACTTTTCTGAGGATGGCTTTTAAGGATACATTATTTCTCTGTTAATTCAAAAGATATCTTAGAATTAATAAACCATTTCCACATGAAGATGTTATATTGTCCAGGTCTCTCCATCTGTTGTATAACTTTGAAAATGCAGTTTGTTGTAAAAAAAAAAAAATCACTTGCAAAATTCTGCTGATTTCCTTTCATTTTTTTCATCAAGGGTAGTTTTGCTATACAAAGACTATGCTCAAAAATAGTTAATAGAGATAAGAAAGATCCATAGATTAAAAATTGGAAGGGAACTTAACAATAACCACTCCATTCTCCTTTTTCTAAAATTGAAAAAACTGTGTCCCAATGAGAAATGCATGATTAAGTAGAATAACCTGTTTTATTTAAAATCAATTTCATTTGCACTACACTGTATTGTCT